>NC_135818.1:40911089-41211089 GCF_964213995.1 Mustelus asterias
GGCAGCTCATGGAGATCTGAAGAGAAGCTGGAGGCTTCCAGAAGCAGGATCTTGGAATGTGATGTGCAGAAATGGGTGGGCAGAGTATCCGGGAGGTTGCTGTTCTTGGCGTAGAAACGTCATCCAGGGTTTGGATCTTCAAGAAGCAGCTTCTTCCAGGAGGTGAATGTTGATGCAGCAGGTGAACGGCTGCAGGAGGTATTATTAGTGATGAGTGTCTGCACATGGAGGATGATTCAAGAGGGAGGAGAGGTATAAAAAGGTGAAGCAGGCGTGGAGAGACAGCTCGGGGAGGGGGAGAGTGGTGGTGGTCAGGGAAAGAGAGAAATGATGCAGGAGGCATAGAATGTTTGATGTGATATGGGAGGAGTGAGGGGGATGAGGTGTGGATGGGCATGGGGGGTGAGGTGTGGATGGATATGGGGGGGGTGAGGTGTGGGTGGGTATAGGGGCTGAGGTGTGGGTGGGTATGTGGGGTTGAGGTGTGGGTGGGTATGGGGGGGTTGAGGTGTGGGTGGGTATGGGGGGTGAGCTGTGGGTGGGTATGGGGGGATGAGGTGTGGATGGGCATGGGGGGTGAGGTGTGGGTGGATACGGGGGGGTGAGGTGTGGGTGGATATAGGGGGGTGAGGTGTGGGTGGATATGGGGGGTGAGGTGTGGGTGGGTATGTGGGGTGAGGTGTGGGTGGATATGGGGGGTGAGGTGTGGGTGGATATGGGGGGGATGAGGTGAGGGTGGGTAGGGGGGGTGAGGTGTGGGTGGGTATGGGGGGTGAGGTGTGGGTGGATATGTGGGGTGAGGTGTGGGTGGATATGGGGGAGTGAGGTGTGGGTGGATATGGGGGATGAGGTGTGGGTGGATATGGGGGGTGAGGTGTGGGTGGGTATGTGGGGTGAGATGTGGGTGGATATGGGGGGGATGAGGTGTGGGTGGGTATGGGGGGTGAGGTGTGGGTGGGTATGTGGGGTGAGGTGTGGGTGGGTATGGGGGTGAGGTGTGGGTGGGTATGGGGGGGTGAGGTGTGGGTGGGTATGGGAGGGTGAGGTGTGGGTACATATAGGGGCGGTGAAGTGTGGGTGGATGTGGGTGAGGTGTGGGTGGGTATGGGGGGTGAGGTGTGGGTGGATATGTGGGGTGAGGTGTGGGTGGATATGGGGGAGTGAGGTGTGGGTGGATATGGGGGATGAGGTGTGGGTGGATATGGGGGGTGAGGTGTGGGTGGGTATGTGGGGTGAGATGTGGGTGGATATGGGGGGGATGAGGTGAGGGTGGGTATGGGGGGTGAGGTGTGGGTGGGTATGGGGGGTGAGGTGTGGGTGGGTATGGGGGGGTGAGGTGTGGGTGGGTATGGGAGGGTGAGGTGTGGGTACATATAGGGGCGGTGAAGTGTGGGTGGATATGGGTGAGGTGTGGGTGGGTATGGGGGGTGAGGGGACAGGGAATCAGAAAGAGGGGTTAATGAAATCAATGCAGGAGTCTTGGGGGGCAAAGTGATGGCACCAGTGATAGGATAGGATAGTAAGGGTTAAAGGAGGCAGTGGGAGTCAGAAGGTTGGGAGGGTTTGGTGATGCCTGGTGAAGGGGTGTTGAGAGTTGTTGAAGGGAATGTGGAACATGATGCGGACCTCCTGCTGTGGGGGTCAGCAGGATGAGGGGTCATATCTATTGTAATGGGAGTGGGCTGCTTGGGAAGGTAGGAGCATTCAACATTAACCTGATTAATGGTACATAGAGTTTCCCTTGGAAGTGGGGGGTTGGGAGGGTGGGGCACGTGCAGGTTTAAGGACAAACCACGCAAGATAGCCGGGATTCTCCCCCAAAAATTCTAAGTGCCGAAATCATGTAAAAACTGGAGTAACTTCTGCTGATTTTTTCAAAATGAATCTGCCACACTCTGTGCACTGCAGAGTGCACTAACATGAATCTCAATAAATGTCTGTGGGCAGGGCCTATTCCTGCTGGAGAGGCCGGCAGCATAGCGCTGAGCGGGCCACTGTCCATGCATCAATCTGTCAGTGCCAAAATCGGCACGTACGCAGTAGCCCCCCACTGCCAGCACCCGATTGCTGGCCAGCTCAATCGCTGGCCAACCCCTCTGGGTGTGCGGCTCCCCCCGCCCCCCCCGCCCCGACCCAACCCCCCCCAATCGCTGGCCTCCTAGATGTGTCTGGACCCGCTCCGACCCCCCCTCCACTGGCCCACCTTGACCCTCCTCCCCCTCCGGGTGTCCTGATCTCCTCCCCGCAGCCCCGACCCTCCCAGCAGGCCGACTATCTCCCCCCTCCCCACACCCCAATGGCCAGTCTCACTGTCCACCCTCCCTCTATCTGTGCATCTGAACAAACACTTGTGAAATCGGAACTTCTTTCGCTCACACTTCTTCTTAGTGATAGATGCAATGCAGGTTGCCCAGAAGGGTTCTAGGTCAGCCAGTGATAAGACACTTTGAAGGGTGTTGGCCAAGCACTCTCCCAGGATAAGGCTCAGAAAGGCATGTCATTTAGTGGTGCCTGCTGGTGTCCTCAATGCCTGACACCCTCTCCCCTCACCTCACCCTTCCCAGACAATATATGAGCTCTCTGTGTGAAAGGGTGAGGGACCCAGAGCTGCCTCTTCATCTGCAGGCTAGATGAACTGCAATGGGGCTCTGAGACATCACGTTATCACGTTGCCACTGAGGCCATGTTCCCTGCACCATTCTGTGAGGCAAGTGTCAGCAGTTGAAGGTTCACTTACTCTGGTGAAGTGAATGAGGTCATTCAGCCTTTTGTGGCATTGCACAGCTGGAGGCCCTGAGCAATAACTGCCCTGAAGACTCGCTCCCATGTTTGGTTCATCACCTTGCTTGGCCGCCTCCTCCCATCTTATGGATAGCAGACATCCTCCCCCTGGGCTCCACTTGGTCAAGAGAGGCCTTGATGAAATTGGGATTCTGAGCTCCCTGTTCTCTAAAGATCGTCTCCTCCCTCAACATTGTGTAGGGCGCTATCCAGGCACCTTTTAAACATGGTGCCTGAACATGATGTCGGGGTGCTTATCATCCAGACTGCCCTGCTGCATAAAACTTTGGGAAACTCCAACTCCATAATTAATCAGGCTGGGATTGTGTGAAATTCCTGATGGCTGCTGTGGTGGGAAATTCTCCCTGTCCCTGCTCCCACCACAGGACTTAGTCCCCAAGCGAGGACAGGAGAACATAATAGATAATTAATTTCAGATGTGAGTGTTACTGCTCATCCACTGACACATTACGGCCAGGAATTTCTCAGACACTTTGTGGTGGACCTCAGTTGTGCCTTTGTCCTATATGGACCACCGTTGTGTGTGCTTGTCATACCTGGACACATCCCCTTCCAGTTTGGGTCCTCCCCTCAGCACCTAGTATAAAGGTGGCTGTCTCCTCCCCCTTGTTCAGTCCAGGTCGGTTATTTGTTGGGATCTGCTCCTGATTCTGTTGTGAATAAAAGCCTACACTTATATTGGCACATCGGTAGTCTTTCGCCTTATTGATAGCGCATCAATTTTATTCACAACAGTTACTAGTATGGAGCAGTTTCTAAAACCCGACAAGTTAGCACTAGACCAGCTACAGTCCCTCCATAACGACATCTGTCACCCGGGTGTCACCAGATTTTTCCATTTTGTCAAGTCCCGTAACCTGCCCTTCTCCCTTGAGGAAGTCCGGACGATTACCAGGCAATGCAGGGTCTGCGCTGAGTGCAAACCGCAGTTCTACCGGCAAGGTAGGGCGCACCTTGTAAAGGCCACTCGCGCGTTCGAGCGCCTTAGCGTTGATTTTAAAGGCCCCCTCCCCTCCTCTAACCGCAATGTTTATTTCCTGAATATCATTGACGAATACTCACGTTTCCCTTTTGCCTTCCCCTGCTCGGACATGACCACGGCTACAGTGATTCGGACCCTGAACAAGCTCTTCACCCTGTTCGGCTTCCCAGCCTATATTCATAGCGACCGTTGGTCCTCTTTCATGAGTGACGAGCTGAGGCAGTACCTGCTCGCTAAAGGCGTTGCCTCCAGCCGCACCACTAGCTATAACCCCAGGGGCAATGGTCAAGTAGAGCGGGAGAACGCAACCGTCTGGAAGGCCGTTCTATTAGCGTTACGGTCTAGGGGCCTTCCAGTCAGCCGTTGGCAAGACGTCCTTCCGGACGCATTACATTCCATTAGGTCACTCTTGTGCATAGCGACCAATACGACCCCTCACGAGCGGATGTTTTCATTTCCCAGGAAGTCCTCCTCGGGTACTTTGCTCCCGGATTGGCTGATGTCCCCGGGACCCGTCCTGCTTCGGAAGCATGTCCGGACCCATAAGGCAGATCCCTTGGTCGAGGAGGTCCAACTGCTCCACGCTAATCCCCAATATGCTTACGTAGCGTACCCTGATGGGCGGGAGGACACGGTTTCTGTCCGTGACTTGGCACCCGCGGGTGCCCCGGAGGTCACCACGTCCTTCCGCCCCACGGTCCCTGGTGTCGTCCATTCGGAGACTGCTACGCCTCTTCCTCCCTCAGTCCCTGTCCCCAATGTAGTGCGCGCTGAGCCCGTGGCGGCCCCGCACCCCCCAGCTCCGGTTCCCACTGTTCCCCATACGCCACCAGGGCCACTGCTCACTCCTCTCGCCCCTATGTACAGCTCGCTTGAGTCGCCGGAGCCTTCGCCACGCAGTACCCGACGACGACTGGACGGGACGACGGATCGGTCCGCTTCACACCACCTAGCGCCTTCTCTCGACGCTCACTGTACGGAGCCTGGGCCGACATCGCTCCCTGCTCGGACGACTCTGCGACCTGCACTACGACGATCGCGACGGCGGATCAAGCCACCGGTTTGTCTGGACTTGTAATATTGTTTCCGCTTTACCCCCGTGTTGTTTTTTTAAAAGGAAGGGGTGAATGTGGTGGACCTCAGTTGTGCCTTTGTCCTATATGGACCACCGTTGTGTGTGCTTGTCATACCTGGACACATCCCCTTCCAGTTTGGGTCCTCCCCTCAGCACCTAGTATAAAGGTGGCTGTCTCCTTCCCCCTTGTTCAGTCCAGGTCGGTTATTTGTTGGGATCTGCTCCTGATTCTGTTGTGAATAAAAGTCTACACTTATATTGGCATATCGGTAGTCTTTCGCCTTATTGATAGCTCATCACACTTGTACCAAAATGATGGTCCAAATTCTTGGTCGCAGTGAACGACCAAGAAATGGCATTTACCATTCACCCTGAGCAAAGCTACCCACAGAGTTTTAATAGGTTCTTGTAAAGATGCTCATACACCATTTTAAGGAAAACATAACTCATTTATTTACAGGTTAAAGCTATACAGAGGCTTGTAGCCTTGTGGCTGTAATCAGTTCCTGAGATGATTGAGTACAGAAGCCTCCCCACCCTGCCCCCTGATTGGTTCCCTAGGTCATGTGACTCTTACTTTGCCGGTCGATCCTTAAAGGGACAATCCCCACGGTTCTAAAGAACAGAATACCTTCTTTCCGGCTGTCAGTTTGAATTTCTTGCCTTCGACAAGGGTTTCGATTCCATCTGCCAACATGGCAGGCAGCAGACTGGTTCTTCAAACAACTAGTTTGAAGAATTCTCACAGGTGGCTAACCTGGAAGTAAAAAGCAGGAAATACAAATTACATTTAAATCATTGCACAGAGAACCAACATGCCAATAGAAATTGGCACATGGGGTTAAGAGAGAGACTTAAAAAGCAAAACACAAACTTAAAAATGTTTTAATTTTAATCTTTAAACCATCAATAACATTTAAATCATCTGAGGAAATGAAATTCCTTTGGGCTAATGGTTCAATTATGTTGATTTTCGTTGTGAACAATTGGAAGAGGTTGTAATTTTTTGGTATTGACTTAATTGTACGTTTAATTGAAATTTATGATTGTAATTTGTGGATGCTGTTCAATGCAGGAAAATAATTGGTTTTAGATTAAATACTGAATGCCATTGGCTGTGACAGTCTGGGGTGCACCCTGTTTCCCTCAGGCACTTGCTCTTTCCATGCTCCTGTTCTGTCCAGGATCTGTCAGTCTCTTCGGGATCATCCTCTTTCAGAGTTCTTGAACTCAGTCTCACTGCTGTCTCCAGCGTCCAGCTCTCTCTGGGCTCTGCCCTCTCCAGACTCCTGGTCTTGCTGAGCTCCTGCTCTGTCTAAGCTCCTGCGAAGGAAAGATAAATGCTGCAGAGAGAAGCCAGCACACCCATATCTCTGATATCTGTGAGTAAATACTTGTTAGCTTGAAACAGTCCTAAAACACTCTTTAAGTACAGCACTTCCATATGTGTATTATATTATATTATAGGGTGGTAGATGTGCCCAAAGATGTGCAGGTTGGGTGGATTGGCCATGGTAAGTGTGTGGGGTTATAGGGATAGGGCATGAGGGATGGGCCTGGATAGATGCTCTTTCGGAGAGTCAATGCAGACTCGAATGGCCTCCTTCTGCACTATAGAGATTCTATGGTCCTATGGTTTAATTAATCAACTTGAAAAAGAGTTTAAGAAATTTAAGAGCCACTGCCTGAGAGAAATATAACTTCCGAATGCACTGCTCCCAAGAGAACAGCAAATATGCTTGATGGAATCTCTAATCTATTTAGAGAGTAATAATTCCTATGAGGGCACACACTCCTCCTATTGGTCTTCCTCCATATGCAGATCTGTTATTCCTTTTTCTTCGGAAAATGCTGAAATCTATTAGTAAGGGAGTCGTAACAATGCACTTAGAAAATCAGAGAATGATTAGACAGAGTAAACATAATTTTAAGAAAAGGAAATCATGTTTGGCAGATTTATTCATTTTTGAGGATGTAATATAAAGGGTAGATAAAAGGGAACCGCTAGATGTAGTATACCTAGATTTCTAAAAGGCTGAAGTGCCACACAAAAGGTTAATGTGTCTGGGCCAGCCTTGACCCCACCGGCCCATCTCAATCTCCCCCCCATCCATCCACGGCAGTCCTGATTAACGATTGACCCCCGTCTCACCCTGATGGCCAGCTCCGATCGCTGGCCTCCCTGTCTTCCCCACCGTTTCTGCCTGCAGAGTGGCAGCGGGATTCCCCCATCCCCACAGATTGCCCCATTAGGCCCCATCCCTTTGACACTGCCCAATGCCTGGTGGGCAATGCCAAGGTACCCCCTGGGCATTGGCACTTTGCCCCCTGGGCAGTGCCTGGGGCACAGAATGGCACTACCAAGGTGCCAATGCCAAGGGAGTGCCCCCCTTCCCGGTGGTCGACTCTCTTGGGTTCCCCAATTGCCCCCTTTAATTCCAGCGAGGTCAGACTGCCAGTTTCCCATTAGTGGGGAGCTATTATAACTCCCGCTGGAGTGAAACACTCCTGGTGGAGGTGGGGGAGAGGCTAACGGGCCCGGAGACTTCAGTCCCAGGCCCACGAATGATATGTTAAAGATACTTAATTTAGGATTTAAATATTTAAATAGGCACGGAGCTGACGCCGCCGGAAATCCGGCACTGGGAGATACGCTCAGGGCCGGACACCCAGCGCAAATCGCGTTAATCCGGCCCCACTGAAATCTCCTATCCTGCTGTGCTAAAAACTCAGCGCAGCCGGATGGGAGAATCGCCGCACAGGTGTTGAGAGGTTGTTCCCTCTGGCTGAGGAATCTGGAATACTGGGACACCATCTAGGCTGATCATTTCAAACTGAAATGAGGAGAAACCTCATCACTCAAAGGATTGTGAATCTTTGGAATTCTCTACCCAAGAGAGTTGTGAATGCTTCATTACTGAGTACATTCAGGCCTGAGGTGGACAAATGTTTTCCCTCTTGTAGATATGGGAAGTGGGCAGGAAAGTGGAGTTGATGTCAAAGATCAACCTTGAGTATATTGAATAGTTGAACAGGTTGAAGGGGCAGCATGACCTACTCCCGCTTCTATTTCTTGTGCTCTTATGACTGCCCCTACTCCTCTTTCTCTTACGAGAGGGGGATTCTGAGGCCGACTTGTCCATGAAAAGCTAAGTACATGATATAAAGTGTCCAGTATTGTCTATAGGAGCTTTGCAGTAACTTGAGGTTGTGTTTGAGGTCGTGTTTGAGGTCCTCAGTTTCCATCACATCACCACACTCCCTCCGAATCTCAACTCTTCAGGATTAGTCAGAAAGCAGTAGGGGGACTTTCTAATTTTCCATTGACAATATGGTACAGATGCAGAGCAATGGTTTGTTTCAGGATTAGAGTGACAGGCCATAGTTCTGCCCTGCCACCTTGTGACTAGCATTATGGTCGTATTGGTCTTGGTAAGTACAGGACACGATATTAGTATCTATATATTATGCAATTGTTCTGGAAGTCTGCACACAGCTGTCGACATTAATCATTTCCTACAATAAATTAGGCGGCTTGTTTCTCCACCAGACTGAATGATAGCACACCTGGGTGGTGGAAATCACCTTCACTGGCATAGACTAAGCAGCAGTTACTCAGTCTGCAAATAAAGAAAACCACACCTGGGGATCATAATTCAAGATTTTATTTCTTCTTTTCAGAAAGCCAGAACATAAACTGAAATGTTGAGAGAGGCTCTCACTGAGCTCAGCACCATTCAACCAGAAAACAGTCATTTCTGACAATGTACTTTGGCTCTCTCTCCCTTTCTATTTGAAACATTATTTCCTGTTATTATTTTTATTTTTATTAATGTTATTTCTTCAATGTGATCAGTCTGGTCAATAAGAAATTGTACCGTCGTAGTCCAGTTACAATCTTGATTTATTTTCCTCACTCTACCTTTCTATACCTTTGCTTAAAGAATCCAATCGAATCCTCAACATGTCCTCCTCCCGCTCCCGATTTTACTGAATAAGAAATGCTTCTTTTGGTATTACTCTTTTGGCTCTGACCTTGTACCCAAGTGCAACATTGACCGGAATATTATGACCGTTCACACCGGTGTGATTTTCCCATCCTGCTGCAGTGAACGGAGGTAGCTGGCTTTTGACAGGATCTTCCATAGCACTTCCCGATTGACTTGAGTCAAAAGCCTTGGTCAGCTCGATGAAGGTCATGTAGGGTGACTATGTGTGACTAGAGTGACTAGGCCATGTTACTCCTGACATTTCTCTCAAAGTTGTCGAGCAGTGAAAATCATATCTGCTGTTCCACGGAAGGATTTCTTCAGAGACCGGGAGAAGGTGGCTGGCGAGGATTCGGGTGAAGGAGAATAGGGAGATTCCTCGGTTATTTTCTCAGTCCGCTTTGTCTCCTTTCTTGAAGACGGTGGCAATGATGACATCCCTGAAGTTGGCAGGAATTTCTTTTCTGTCCCAGATTTTCAGGAATAGCTGATGGAGATGATGGGTGTTCTCTTCTCCTCCAAGTTTGAAAATCTCAGCTGGAAGCCTGTCCACTCCTCTAACTTTTCCATGCCTTATGTATTTAATGATGACTTCTACTTCATCCCCAGTTGGTAGGAGGCCAATATCATCTTAGAACATAGAACAGTACAGCACAGGAACAGGCCTTTCGACCCACAATATTGTGTCGAACGTGACGCCAAGTTAAACTAATCCCTTCTGCCTGCCCTTGGCCCATAATCCCTCTATTCCTTGCATACTCGTGTGTTTATCTAAATGCCCCTTAAACACCCCTGTCACACTTGCCTGCACCATCACCCCTGGCAGTGAGTTCCAGACACCTACCACTCTCTGTGTAAAAAACTTGTTCCTTGCATCTCCTTTGAACTTTCCCCTTCTCACAGTAAGTGCATGCCCCTGATTATTAGACATTTCAACTCTGGGAAAAAGATTCTGATTGTCAACACTATCTATGCCACTTATAATTTTATAGACTTCTATCAGGTCTCCCTCAGCCTCCGCTGCTCAAGAGAAAACAACTTTAGTTTGTCCAGCCTCTCCTTATAGCTCATACCCTCTAATCCAGGCAGCATCCTGGTAAACCTCTTCTGACCCCTCTCCAAAACCCCCTTTAATGTGATGACCAGAATTAAATGCAGTAATCTAAGTGCGACCTCACTAAAGTTTTATAAAGTTGCAACATGACACCCTGACTCTTGTACTCAATACCCCGACCAATAAAGGCAAGCATGCCATACGTCTTCTTTCCCACCCTATCTACACATGTGGCCACTTTCAGGGATCTATGGATTTGAACCCTAAGATCCCTCTATAAATCAATGCTGTTCAGAGTCCTGCTATTAACTGTATACCTACCCCTAACATTTGATCTCCCAAAGTACAGCACCTCACACTTGCTCGGATTAAACTCCATCTGCCATTTCTCCACCCATATCTGCAACTGATCTATATCCCGCTGTATCCTTTGACAACCTTCTGCACTATCCACAACTCTACCTATCTTAGTGTCATTTGCAAACTTACTAACCCATTCATCTACATTTTCATCCAAATCATTTATATATATCACAAACAGCAGAAGTCCCAGCACAAATCCCTACAGAACACCACTAGTCATGCATCTCCAGCCGAAAAACACCCTGCCACTACTATTCTCTGACTTCTATGGGCAAGCCAATTCTGAATCCAAACGGCTAAGTCACCATGGATCCCATACATCTTAATCTTTTGGATGAGCCTACTATGAAGGACCTTGTTGAAAACCTTACTAAAATCCATGGAGACAACATCCATACTGTGGTAAACCACTGTTATCTGTTACCTGTATATGCGGCACATCCCTGTCGGTTCCGCCCAAGTCTCCTCCCCCTGGTCTGGGTATAAAGGCGGTGGCTCCTCCCCCCTTGCTCTCAGTTCAGACCAGATCACCGACAGGGATGGCTCCAAGTTCTTGCCAATAAAAGCCTGTTTGTCTTGCTCTCAACTAGTCTCGGCTCGATTGATAGTGCATCACATACCCTGTCTCCGTGCCGTAGATTCTATGATTCTATGATTCACTGCTGTACCCTCATCAATCATCTTTGTCATCTCCTTGAAAAAAATCAATCAAGTTAATAAGACATGACCTGTCCCACACAAAGCCATGCTGACTTTCCCTAATTAGGCCATGCTTTTCCAAATGTGTGTAAACTCTATCCCTAAGAATAGTTTCCCAATCACCGATGTGAGACTCACCAGTCTATAATTTCCTGGATTATCCCTTTTTTTTTTCTTGAACAGAGGAACAACATTAGTTACTTGCTAATCCTCCAGGACCTCTCCAGTAGCTAGCGAGGATACAAAGATCTTTGTCAGGGCCCCAGCAATCTCCTCTCTTGCCTGTCTCAATAACCTGGGGCCTATCCCATCGGGCCCTAGGGATTTATCGACCTTAATGCTCTTCAAGGGACCCAACAACACTTCTTTCTTAATCTAAAAATGCCCTAGCATAGTAGCATGCTCCACACTAATCTCAGTATCTTCCATGTCCTTCTTCTTGGTGAATACTGACACAAAGTACTCTTTTGGGATCTTGCCCAGTTCCTGTGCCTCCAAGCATAAGTTCCCCCTTTATCCTTGAGTGGTCCTACTCTCTCCCAGTTATCCTCTTGTTTTTAATGTATGTATAAAATTCCTTGGGATTCTCTTTAACCCTACTTGCCAAGGTGATTTCATGGCCTCTCCTTGCTCTCCTAATTCCCTGCTACAGTTCTTTCCTGCTTTCTTTATATTCCTCATGGACCCTGTCTGATTCCTAAACATCACATATGCTTCTTTTTTCCTTTTAACTAAATTCACAACCTCCCTTCTTATCCAAGGGTCACTTACCTTACCATCCTTGTCCTTCCTCCTTAGTGGAACATGCCAGTCCTGAGCTCTGATACGTCTTTAAACAACTCCCACATGTCAAATGTGGACTTGCCTGATATCAACTGCTAACAATTAACTCTTCCTCGCTCCTGTCTAATTCTGTCATAATTTGCCCTCCCCCAAGTTAGTACTTCTTTTTGCGTACCAACCAAATAAACAAAATTAGGTTAACTTAGGGACAACTCAAAAAGGGCAGCTCCCCAAAAGGAGGGGGAACCGCCCGAACCAAAAATCAAAGTAGAAAGAAAACTTAAAACATCAAATTAAAATGTGATTATCGGGGTCAATAATACACCCCAGCCTCTGCTGTGCCCAGCGGGCACAGAAGGCATCAATTGTGCCCCAGGACACCGCATACTCCCTTTCTAGGGACATCTGGCCGCGAATATAGCCGCGGTAGAGGGACAAACAGTCAGGATGGATGACTCTGTCGATCGCCCACTGCCTGGACATATTGATGGCTTGCCTCGCCAGGCCCAGGAGCAGGTTCACGAGGAGGTCCTCCTCCCAACCCGCCCCCCTCCTGTAGATCAGAAGCGTGGGACTGAAGTGCAAACAAAACATCAATAAAAGTTTTTTGAGAAAACTGCAAAGGGTGTGCAACCTATAGCATAGAACATAGACGTGGTCCAAGGACTCCTCAAGATTGCAAAAAGGGCACGCTTGGGAGCCCGTGAACCGGAAAAGCCTACAGTTGTACGGTACTGCTGCATGCACCCAATTTAATACCTTCACGCAAGGTCCTGACTTCTCTTTGATGGGGAGTTGGGGGATTTCCTTAAACACATCCTCATCTATGATTGTATCACAGTTTAGGAGTTTTTTGATGTGATCTCTCCATCAAATGCTGATGTTTTCTTTGTCCCGCAAAAGGGTTCTGTCTTTACTCTGCACCAGTTTGAGACCTAGGGTGTTGGGTCCATATATTACCTTGGTGGCACTGAAGAAGGCCCAGGTGTCGGGCTTGTCGGCGAGAAGTTGCAGCTCCTTAGCTTTCTCAGTCCAGCATTGGTTCTTGATTTCCTTAGTTCTTCATTGTACCTCTGCCAGTGCTGTTTGAGGAGTTCTCCTCTTTGCTTTGCTAGTGATCTCATTTTGCCAAGTGGGGAGAGCTTTTCCTCTTCTTGTTAATGAGGTCTTGGATGATGTGGTCATTCTTGTCAAACCAGTCTTGGTTTTCCTTGTCTTGTAGCCAATGGTTTCTTCACAGCTTGAGATGATGGCTGTCTTCAGCTCCTTCCAGTTTTCCTCCATTTCTTTAGCATGGATGCTTTGGAGATTTTGGTGAAGACATTGTTGGAAATTTACTTGCATGCTCGGCTCTTGAAGTTGCTCAACTTTGATCTTCTTTCTGAGCTGTTTCTTCTGCTGCTTCTGGTAGAGTTTGATGGATATCAAGGCACGGATGAGCCAGCGGTCTGTCCTGCAATTATCTGCACTGGTCATCACTTTGGTGATGAGGGCATTCTTTTGATCTCACCATCAGAAAGAACCAAGTATTGTTTTTGTGGTTGTAATAAATGACTGGAATATTTGCTGGAGGGACTGTTCTTTTACAATGGGGAGCAGATAACATGCTTCTGTTGAGGTTCAGGATTTGAATGTGATGGCTCATTTGGAACAAAGAGAGGTTAGTGAGAGAAAGCAGATGAACCAAAACTTCCAAATAATACTGCTCGATTCATCTGTGAAGATGTACCAAATGAGTCTGTTGATAAGCTGTCCCTCAGCCAAATACCTTACCCCTATTCTTCATGGGCTGGATCTTCCAAGATCTACGAAGATAATGAGCCTGAAAATCTAATGGGTCCACTCTGTCTTGATGGACCTTGGCTTTGGTGTGATGGCTCCAAGTGAGCAGGATGTTGAAAGGTGAATGTTCCACCCTGTGGGCTGTAGAAATGGTTTCAGCTTATAGCTATTTAATATGATCCCGAGTAACATAAGTGCATGAGGCTCCTGCTTACGGACATGAAAAAATCAGAAATATGAGCAAGAGTAGACTATTTGGCATCTCAAACCTGCTCCATCATTCAATCTGATCATGAGTAATCTGATTATAGCCTTAACTCTAGTTTCTTGCCTGCCCCCATAACCTTTGACTCCTATAAGGTCATAAATATCAGCTTTGAATATATTCAATGACCCGGTGCCCACTCCTCTCTGGACAGAGAATTCCAAAGATTAATGACCATCTGAGAGAAGAAATTCCTCTTCATCTCCATGTTAATTAAGGGGACCAATTATTTTGAAACTGTGTCCCTGATTTTTAGATCCTCGCACAAAGTATCCACCTTTCCAAGTCCCTCAGAATCTTATGACCAGAATTTTATGTTGCTTCGGCGAGTGTTCACCCGAACTGAAGCACATGATACCATGTGAGAAGATGTCGGACGTGCTTCCTGATGTCATTGCACACTTGCGCGATATTTCAGTCGGCTGGCACGCGCAGGAGTCGGGAGTGTGCCCACCGACAATTAAGAGGGCAAATGGCCCATTAAGGAGTCATTTGAAAGTGATTTCACGTGGCTCATCTACTTTTATGGTTGGCAGGTGGGCTAACTGACCAGGCAACCTTCCCGTTTTAGCTACAACCTTGATCCGGCGCAGGATGAAATGTCAGGGCTGAAATAAAAGGTAAAAAGATGCCTGGGGACTGAAGTTTTCTGAGTTCTGTTGAATGTGCTACATTGACACAGTTTGCTGCATTTTTTCATCACATTTAATTCCAAGAGCTCTGCAGCTCCCTGAGACAGCAGCTATCTGCCTTGAGGGAGCCCATCACCAGCCCACACTTTCCCTTTGCTTGGTGCCCACCCTCTTCTTGCATCTCCCCTCCCCACCCACCCCTCCTCCCCCACCCCCACCCGCCCCCCAGTCAACCGGGTTGGGCCTTTCTCAGCATGTGTTTTACATTGACTGTCCGTTAATTGGCTAGCCAGCGTGAAATCGCGTTCCAGGGCTGATCGCAGCTGGAAGTGGATTTCACATCTGCTTCAGGCTTTGCTAAGTACACGTGCCCAATAGGCGCAAAATTCAGGCCTATGTGTTTCTATAAGATTACCTCTCATTCTTCTAAACTCCAATCAATATCGGCCTAACCTGCTCCACCTTTCCTCATAAACGACAACCCATTCATCCCAGGAATCAGCCTTGTGAACCTTCTCTGAACTGCAGGTGGAAACCTCAGAGTGGCCTGGTGGCACAGTGGTTAGCACTGCTGTCTCACAGCACCAGGGACCCAAGTTGGATTCCGGCTTCGGGTGACTGTCTGTGTGCAGTTTGCACATTTTCCCTGTGTCTGCATGGGTTTCCTCCGGGTGCTTCGGTTTCCTCCCACGCTCCAAAGATGTGCGGGTTGGGTTGATTAGCCATGGTAAATTGTCCCTCAGTGTCAGAGGGATTAGCAGGGTAAATATGTGGGGTTACGGGGATAGAGCCTGGGTGGGATTGTGCTTGATGGGTTGAATGGCCTCCTTCTGCACTGTAAGGATTCTATAATTCTATCCCGTTTTGAGATGGACCCAGAAAATAGCAACTTGAATTTAACTTCTGTACTGCCCACTTTCTGCTAAGTGGAGAATTCTTCAAAATTGCTTTCAGAGATGTCTATTCCCTTTCTCAGGTATAATATCCTGTTTGATGGCATTATGACAACATGTTTTGTTAATACATTATTCAGAATCGCTACCAGATCCATGCCTACACTCACATTACATTTACTTTCTTTAATTGCCACCTAATAGAGACACATTTGGAGGCAACTACATAAGTGGTCTGAAATGCTTTATTTTGCTCCAAAATTGTCAAAGTAAAATCATCCCATTTTCACTCCTATGAATTACCTCAGTTTATCTACATTAAGTGCCATCTGCCAATCCTTACCTCAGGAGCTAGGTTTCACCAAAATCCTTTCAACAATATCTAATTGTATTGTGCATCTTCACTTCCCCACATTTTGTCTCCTGAACTAATTTAACAGTGGGTGGAATTTCCCCTAATTACCAGTGGATGAGAGGGATGGAAAATCTTTAACCTCTCCTTCAGAACCATTTATTAAAATGATGTTAGTGACTGACATGTGCAGAAATCCATTAGTCATTAATCCCTCACCTGAGAAATGTCTGACTGCAGCTTCCTCTTTAACAATTGCTTAACAAATTAGTGCTTAACTTTCACTATTTCTCTGATTCCATTGGTTTATATATTGACTATTGATCTATTGGGAGATAATTAATCAAATATTACCTGCATTGACACTGATAGCGTCATCCATTAAACCAGCACGGCACACAAAGGTTCATGATAGCCTGTTCAAATATCCATATCGACTTCTGTTAATCAATTCTAATTTTCATAGGTATCCCTGCGGTATGATACTCAGTTATTTTTGCTTAATTCTACATGGCAGCAGGTTGAGACATTCCTCTCTTCCTTGACCTCTCAGTTTTTAAATTCTCGCTCACCTGCTGAGGAACCGAACAATACGTTATCATTAAAGCAATAAAGCATGAAAAGTAGCATTATTATTGTAATATTACTCACGTTTTCCAGGGTCTGTATCCCGCTGTACTGAATTGGCTTTGGGAAAGTGAATACTGGTTAAATTGAGCAGGTTAGAGTTGAAAGAAACATTCCCAATTTTCTCTCATTAATTTAAATCAAGTAAAGTCACGCAGGTTCTTTTATAGATGTAATTTTGATTTGATTTGAATTGATTTATTATTGTCACATGTATTGGGATGCAGTGAAATGTCTTGTTTCTGCGCTTATACAGACCAAAACATACAGTTTATAGAGTATATAGGAGAGAAGGAAATGAGAAGGTGCAGAATGTAGTGTTACAGTCATAGCTAGGGTGTATAAAAAGATCAACTTAATATAAGGTAGGTCCATTCAAAAGTCAGATGGCAGCAAGGAAGAAGCTGTTTTGAGTTGGTTGGTACGTGACCTCAGACTTTTGTATCTTTTCCCGACGGAAGAAGGTGTCCGGAGTGCATGGTGTCCTTGATTATGTTGGCTGCTTTTCTGAGGCAGCGGCAAGTGTAGACAGAGTCAACGGATGGGAGGCTGGTTTGCATGATGGACTGGGCTACGTTCACAACCATTTGAAGTTTCTTGCGGTCTTGGTCAGAGCGGGAGTCATATCAAGCTGTGATACATCCAGAAAGGATACTTTCTATTGTGCATCTGTATAAGTTGGTGAGAGTTGTAGCAGACATGCCAAATTTCCTTAGCCTCCTGAGAAAGTAGAGGCGTTGATGGGCTTTCTTAACTACACTATGCCCTTGCAATCTAGTGGACATTAGCTCATTTGAAATGGATCGTTAATACTGCAGCCACCTCGCAAAGAAGGTAGCAAAAAATAAATAGATTAGTAGCAATGTTACTAATCCCACATCTGAAAGTGCCATCATTCTGCCCTGTCAAGAACTTGCCAACAAACATATTCGGTATTTCTATGCCATAAAATTCGCAGGAAGCTTCACATAAGTGGTGGTTTCCCCCTGTGACAATCTTTACATGAGAAATTATTTCTTAATGGAGTTTCATCGTTGCTGCTTTTAAAATCTTTTAAAAATCTTTTGATACATTGCCTGCACAGGACCATTCGATCTATTTGGGAGATGATTAGGCTTGACTCGATGGCTATTTCCAACAACTCACTTGTTGGAAAAAAGAATAATAAGATGAGAATAATGGTGACAGATCAGAGCCCTAAAATAACACTTGCCCTTTTTCACAATATTCCTTTAGTAGTGTTACACGGTGCGTTTATGAGCCATTGAAACCCCTTATGATTTATGTATGTGGCTCCCCACAGAGAAACTGTTTACCTCAGAAATATTATCTTTCAAAGTTATAGTGTTGATGGCATTTTAAGCATGTTTTGACATGTAGCCTGTGTGAGATATTAGAATGGTTCTTGTTCAACAATTCTCCAGCTTGAGTTCAAGCGAAGGAGCAGGAAAGCTAGAAAGACGAAATCAATCAAAGGGCATTTGTTTTTGGGGTTATTGGGTGGACCACATTTTAGTTTTAAACCGTTTTGAATTAAAATCAATAGTTTACCGTGATTTATATTTTATATGTACCAATTTATGGAATATCTTATAAACATTGGAAAACCAAATTATTTTTTATTTTTTGCTTTGTAGCTAATCTGTAATTTTTTTTGACTAAGAGAAATGAGAAATGATATATAGAAGGTGTCCCTGCGGTTAGTGCATTGATAAATTCGCAAGCATTTGATGTCCTATTGTGTTTATAATTGCATCTTGCACCAGTAAGGCAGATGTCGTGCTACTTATATTTGAAAGAAATAATATGCATTTAAATTTTTCTCAATATGTTTTAAGTTTCATTGTGAGAGCTTGTTTCATGGAACTGATGAAATACCTGACACGGTCTAATGATACAGTTCATATTCTGTCGCCATGGAGATGCGAATACGTTTTGAAGTTCCGTGGCTCATGGTATTATCTCAGCTGTGGGCCTCCTTAATTATACAAATGCACCACAATGCATAGAAGCTCCGAATTACCCATCAAAGAACAACTTACCCAGGACAAAAGCAAAATAAGGTGGCAGATGATGGAAATCTAACATGAAAACAAAAAATGCCACAAATGTTCAGTGGATCTGGCAGCACCTGTAGGAAGAGAAACAGAGTTATTGCTTCAGGATAAGTTCGATGGGCCTGAAGCATTGAGTTGAATTTTATTGGTATGGGGTGGAGAGGAGGGACATGTTGCTTCCCCGTGCACCCCCTCCTCCCCCCTTCCCCCGCCCCACCTCAACCAATCTGCACTGTGGGGATTCTATGATTCTATGAACAAGTACTTGAGAGAGGAATAATATCAGGCTCAGAGGGGATGCAGTCAGTGGGGTTAGTCAGTCCGAGGACTCGGCAGTGGAATATCTACTGTTTCTAATTCGAATCCTAATTCTACTCAAACATAATTAACAGGGCGGCACGGTAGCACAGTGGTTAGCACTGCTGCTTCACAGCGCCAGGAACCAGGGTCTAATTCCCAGCTTGGGTCACTGTCTGTGTGGAGTGTGCACGCTCTCCCCGTGTCTGCGTGGGTTTCCTCCGGCTGCTCCGGTTTCCTCCCACAGTGTGAAAGATGTGCTGGTTAGGTGCATTGACCTGAACAGGCGCCGGAGACGACTCGGGGAATTTCACAATAACTTCATTGTAGTGTTAATGTAAGCCTTACTTGTGACTAATAAATAAACTTATACTTTAATGATTTAGATTGAGAAACTTGATGTGAACTGGTCAAATTTGAAGATGATGGCAAAGTATGAGGGACATTGGAATCACAGAACAGACCAGAACTTGCAAAGGGAGCACGAAATATTTCTGTGGTTAGAACAATGGAAGATGCAATTTAATTCAGGCAAGTGGAAAGAAGTCCAGAAAGGTTGAAAAGTAGACAGCACACATACTCAGTGACTGGCATTAATTAAAACTCGATTTTCCACCCCGTCTCTGATCATTATGAATAAAACATCAAGCCAATTGTTTGGCAGAAAGCTATTTATGTTAAATCAATCCCCCTGTGGTTCTTTAGAGTTTTGTTTTTTTCCCAAGATTCCTCTGATGAGTCCCAAATGAGATGATTTAAATATATTATAATGAGGGCTAGTTGTGCCCCAGATCCAAGTTCCCAGTTTTTGCATCTTCAAAGTATTTGGGATGAGGTAAATGCAAGTTTCATGAGGTACAGCTGTTGCCAGGAACAACTGTGACAGGTGGGAATGTGAAAGTTAGGGGGCATGGAGATTTTCTGTCGTGTTTTGTGCAGTTCAGAATGATTTGTGCCGTCCATACTTCGATGGAAGTGATGATGACGCAGAAGAAGAGCCATTAATTCTTGATGGGATCTTGTTTTTAAATGACTGCTTTCAAAACTCATTTTAATTGAAATGCTGTGGAACATGGTGGCTGAACATCAGATGTGCATTTTTTGAGTTGCCAAATTGATTGCTTTAAATTGGAAAAAAGCTTCTTTAATATGGTTAATATTTGTTACCAAATATATATTTGTTTATTGATTCTCATGACTTCTATCTGAGACCACTGGGAGACTTTGCCTCCCATTTCATTCAGAGTGACGGTTTCTCACGTTTAGGTATGGTATTCCTTGGTACAGTAAGATGAACTGAATGGGTTCGTAATCTGTAGTCCTTTCGGTATCTTGTCTGCTTCCTTGCATCTTTCTTGTATCTTACTGTGCTTACCCCAGTCCAACGCCAGCATCTCCACATCATTCCTTGGTAGGCATTATCACAGAGGAGGAAGCAAAGTAGCAGCACAGGATCGACCGATCAATTAACGAGGATGAACCCCGCTATATATTATCCCCACATTAAATATATAGACAACAGAGGGTCATGTGAGGAGATGTGTAAAAAGAAAAATTGCTAAAGAGGCAGTTGGGCATCCCTGCCATCTTCTGCATGAGCTTTTCATCCATGGCCATCACTCCCTGCGGCGATCAAGGTGTTAACCATACTCAACTTTAACGTTTCATTTTCAGGAAGCTACGTGGGTCTCTATCTGAAACCTGTGTGCAGGCCCTGAGGTCAATCTCAAAACTAGAGTGCCGGATATTTGTAAAGTGACTTTAACCCTCTGGGAGTTCTATAAAGTGAATTACCTTTGGCTTCACAACAAAACAGCAGTGAAATGGGGCTGTCCAGTTTTTGTGGGGTTGCTGGCTTTCCCAAAGTCCAAGCTAGAATTCACCCCATCCACGTTTTTTTGAAAACTTGAGAAAACTCTCTCAAGTACCTCAATAGGGAGGACTTCCATTCCCTTGATGCACAGATTGTGTGTGACAGCATGCAAAAGATTACCTACACAAATGTAAGATATGGTGGAAGTTATCAAGATACATTCATCCTTCAAAATATCTCCCTTCTTGACTTCATCAGGGAATAAATTGTGTGAGAAACAGTTTGCAAGTGACAGAACCAGCTTCTTGCTTCCATAAGTAATCATCTCACCAAACAGGAACAATGGGCAGAATTGTCTCATCTGGAACTAAGTGCTGTGATGAGACAGGGAATGGGGAGTGTTTGCCACAGCAGAGGCTGACAGGAAACTGTATTCCATGGTGAGGTAGACTTGATTGCACACGTCCCACCATCATATCTGAGTGCCACATTGAAAGGGTGCCAACATTACTGACCCACTGTTGAAAAAGGAAGATGGATCTCCAGGAAGAGGCTGGAAGATGACACTGTATCTGGAAGATACACCTGATTGATGTTCCCCCACCCACCGCTGTGGTGTTCCAGAGCCCAATGTCACTGGCAGCTTCCATCCTGAACTGCAGATGCAGCCCCAGGCATTCTTTCAGTAATTTCCAACTTCTGCATGCTGTGTTGTTCCAGACATGTTCTGGACTGGCATGTCTTTCCACTGACACCGCAGAGAATCTGGCGTGTGGGTAAGATTCTGGTTGAGCCTTCTTCTTCTCCCATTAGTGGGATACAAAACAGTTTAACACTGGCCACCAGCAGGTTTCCTGATGTGCCATAGCAGACACCAGCAGAAGATCTCGTGGGAAATTCACGCCAGTGTAAAACCGATTTTTGGGTCTCCTGCCAAATTCTCCCCCCTCCACCACACCCAGCCTGGCATTGAATGTGCCAGTGGGGGTATAGGACAATTCTGCCCATAGTAGCCTTCAACCAGATATAGGCCTCTACAAGGAACAATCCTTTCGAGAAGGCTTAAATTGACCTTTTCACTGCCTGAACATGTTGGGCTGAGCTCTTGAGGAAGCTGCAGCTTGTATGCCAGATATATTTATGGCCATATGCACAACTTTACCCCAGGGAAAATGACCGCAAGAATACTTCAAAAACAATGGGTGGTGATTTTCCCCCCAAAAAACACAAGTGCCCAATGGGCAGGAAATCAGGAGATGGGAAATGGAAAACGGGCTAATGAGATTCAAATGCTGATCATGATACTATAATCAGCCTTGCACTGTTTTCTGGTGTGAAGCCTATTACACCATAAAAAATGGCCCGGGAAAGCCATTCTGGCTGGATGCCAGCTGCAATTCCCGTTTCAGCCCTCCTGCTGGTATTTCCCGACCCGCCGTGTTACTCGAGCAGCGCAGTGGGCTGGAAAAATCGCACATAATGTTTTTGGTTGCAGTCACTGGCCAAGCAACTTGTTCACATTTACCATCCATGAAGAATGGCCCATGGGTTCACGAACCCAAGATACCAATCTTCGTAGAAACATACTTGCACAAGGCACTGGCGGCTTCAGGAAAGTATGTGAAAAAAGTAGCACAGAAAATTGATGAGAATAAAACAACACAGTTACAAACAAAAATGATTTTTGTTTTATCTTCAACATGTAAGTGAAGCTTTCCAATTAAAAATACACTTTACTACTTTGCAGAACAAAATTCAAAATGGTGTTTCCAGATCCTCTTGGACATGTTCAGATTAATTCGACATCTGGTGCCAGTTCTTCTGTTCTTGCTCTTTTTACTCCAGTGCCGTGCTATATATGTTTTACCCTGTGGGCACAGCTCGGCTATTTCTGGATATGCCTATGCAGTCGAAAGTTAATGATGTGCCAACAATTTTTTTTTCTGGATAAATTGCCTGTTCATTTTTTGTCCTCCTTCCTACCATGGGAAAAGAAGATAGTTTCTTGATACTGGAGCCTGAAACAGCCTTCAGATTTCTGGTTTAAGAATTCCATAATACCTGAATGTTCACACAAAGGATCTGTTGTCAATTTTAAAGAGCTGTGCTGCTTAAAGAGGTAATTATTTTTGCTCTCCAAGCAATAATTACCGACCACATAAAGGCCACAAAAAGTGATCTATTTCTTATGCAATCATTTTCAAAGCATCCTAGTTTACAAGCCTTCACTTGCCTTTACAAATGGCAAAGTAACAGCAACAACTCCTTGGATGCTCTAAATTTCAGACCAACATGTAAATGCCTTCCCAGCAGCTCAGCCTGAACAAGGCTGGAGTCAGATTACAAATCTTATTCAATCTTATTCAATGTCCCACACAGGTTGTAGGATCACATTTGCAATTTTCAGGTGCTGCATTTGTGGCCAAACCAGTGGAGCAGTTTTTGTAGCAGATTCTTTGTGGGGCTGGGAGGAACAGTCTTGCCTCACTAATGGAACTGGTGGGCTTTGACATCCAGCTTTGCTGAGCTGTCTTTCGGTGCTCATTGAACTTGCTGACTGGTTGTATTCCAATGAGACTTGAACTTGTAAAAGACTCAGGGGTGAAGTTCACCCACCACGGGAATCGGAACCGGCGAGGGGTGAACCATGGAAAGGTTCGTTGATCTCGGGTGGGATTTTCCTGTTTCGGGGCAAGCACAGCCAGAAAATCCTGCCCTAAGACTTATTGTTGACTCCTGCAGAAAGGTCACAGACCTGAAACTTCTCTGTTTCTCTCTCCACGAACACTGCCTGACCTGCTAAGTGTTTCCATCATTTTTTACTTTTATTTCAGATTTCCTGCATCTGCAGTATTTTATCCTTGGGCCCCACCCCTATCCTAGTGGTATTTTATCCAGCCCCCACCCCACCCCCCCATGGTGTTTTCCTACAGGGGAGGCAGCAGGCCACTGGCAGGATCTTCCAGCCCCACCGATGTCTATGCTATTTTGTGTGGCCCAGTCGTCCCACCTCTGGTGAACCCACCAAGGGTGTTTAGTGGGACCGGAAGATCCGGCAGGAAGGGCCAGAACATCCTACCCTTTGTGTTCCTGCTGATACTCTTGGGTGGGAATAATTGACTCAACATTGTTGAAATCTGTTTTGGATTTACTATAAATTTGGTGTTTAATCACTCCAATCTTTTAAAATAAGTTGCAGTGAAAATCTATTCTCCCCTTAGTCTCTCAAGCCTTCAGATAACAGTTAATGATTTAATCACTGTGATTCAAGTCCACTATTGTCCTTTATAAGATGCAGACTCCACCCGAAAGCTTGAGAGACTAAGAGAACAGATTTTCACTGTAACTGATTACTGCAAGTTCAGTGCTTAATCAATAATGGTCTCCCTGGAGAAAACGCTACCGAGGCATAAATATAACAATGTTGAGTCAACTAATCCCACCCAAGAGTATCAGCAGGAACACAAAGGGTAGGATGTTCTGGCCCTTCCTGCGGATCTTCCGATCCCACTAAACACCCTTGATGGGTTCACCAGAGGTGGGACGACTGGGCCACACAAAATAGCATAGACATCGGTGGGGCTGGAAGATCCTGCCAGCAGTGAATTGGGGAAGATAATGAGAAGACCTTATTTTAATTTTCATAATCTTTGTAGATGGAATTGGATTTATTTACTTTATTCTTAAGGCAAATGATCATTGTTATAATATCTTCAGGAAATAAAAGTCATATTTCAGCATACTTGCAGAAACTGTGTTGTTGTGACCAAAATTGATTTTTAAAAATATTTTTATTGTTCAAATGCAGCATACTTGATGTGAAATGAATACCACGACTAGGCCAAGTAATATAACACTCACACTGCTGGCACAATGATCAGAGGTTCTCAAGTCTACTCGGCCTCACGTGTCTTCAGCATCCTTCCATCTGCTAAAGATGTTGGACATGCAGCAAATCAAATCCAGTGGTGATGAGGTAACTTCATATGATATATTTTTGCTGGTGGCTGAAGAGACCAATGGCTGAGAGACAGGTTCTGCCACATATGAAGCGCATACTAGGTGTTGTTGTGGATTGTCTTCCGTGTTGGTACCTGTAGCCACTGATCATCATAGTGCCCTGGTTAACCCACAGGAGATGTCACTGTTTTCCTGTGTCATTGGTTAGTGTCTCCCCAGTCCAGAAATAGGGCCTTTAAGTCACACTTCCTAACATCCTTGAAATGGATCTTTGGACATCCTATTGGTATTTTGGATCTGGTCATAGAATCCTTACAGTGCAGAAGGAGGCCATTCAGCTCATCAAGTCTGCACCTACCACAATCCCACCCAGGCCCTTTTCCGTAACTGCATATATTTACCCTGCTATTCCCGTAACATTAAGGTCAATTTAGCATGGCCAGTCAGCCTAACCTGCACATCTTTGGACTGTGGGAGGAAACCGGAGCACCCAGAGAAAACCCACACAGATACGGGGAGAATGTGCAAATTCGACACAGGCACTGACCCGAGGCTGGAATTGAACCCGGGTCCCTGGCGCTGTGAGGCAGCAGTGCTAACCACTGTGCCACCGTGCCACCCCTAACTCACCTACAGAAAGTCTTTGGGTACCTGAGTGTCTTCAATCCCCCAAGCATGGCTGGGCTATCAAAGTAATCTCTGCTTGATGTGTGCCAAGATACTTGAGAGATGTGCTTTCAAGAGGACTGCTGCATTTGTGATTTTGTCCTTCCATGAGATGCCCAGAATGTGCTGCAAACAGTGAAGATGAAAGTTGTTAAGCTTCCTTTCTCGATAGCTGTATTATTTAATAATTACAGAAGGTGCTGAGAATACTAGTCTAATAAACCAGCGTCTTGGTCCTAAGATATTATTCAATGAATGTTCCATGAGTTGGCCAAAGGTGATAGCCGCTTTCTCTACGTGTGCATCCAGTGCTGCATCAAGATAGATTGTCTGTCTTCTTAGACCCAAGATGACCACGTGGTCTGTGAGGAGTTCATAAAGTTTAATCCGGACAAATGCGAGGCGATGCATTTTGGAGGATCAAATTTAAGTGTGAATTATATTGTAAATGGCAGAACCCTTAGGAACATTAACACACAGAGGGATCTGTTCCCTAAAAGTGGCAAAACAGGTGGCTAGGGTGATTAAGAAAGCATGTGGCATGCTTGCCTTCATCAGCTGGGGCATTGAGTACAAGAGTTGGGAAATCATGTTGCAGCTATATAAAACCTTGGTTAGGTCACATTTGGAATATTGCGTGCAGTTTTGGTCAACACATGACCAGAAGGACGTGGAAACTTTGGAGAAAGTGCAAAGAAGGTTCACCAGGATGTTGCCTGGTCTCGAGGGTGTTGGCTATGAAGAGAGGTTGAATAAACTAGGATTGTTTTCACTGGAAAGACAGAGACTGAGGGGAGACCTGATAGAGGTCTACAAAATTATGAGAGGCATAGACAGGGTGGATAGTCAGAGGCTTTTTCCCAGGGTGGAAGTGTCAATTACAAGGGAGCACAGGTTCAAGGTGAGAGGGGGAAAGTTTAAGGGAGATGTGCATCGGAAGTTTTTCATGCAGAGTGTGGTGGGTGCCTGGAATGCGCTGCCAGAGGAGGTGGTGGAAGCAGCCACATTAGCAACATTTAAGAGGCATCTGGATGGGTACATGAATAGGGAGGGAATAGAGGGATACGGTCTGAGTAAGGGCAGAAGGTTTCTTTTAGTTTAATTAGGGTATCATGATCAGCACAGGCTTGGAGGGCCAAAGGACCTGTTCCTGTGCTGTGTCTTTCTTTGCTCTTTGTAACAGAATTTGCTAACCTCTTCCAAATATGGAGCGTTATTTAATGTGATCAAAGGTACAGCTGTGACACCCTGCCCCATAACAATGGTTTTCCTGGCATTTATAGTAAGGGAGAATAAGTTACTGGTTTGGGAAAAACAATCAGTAAGTCTTTGTAGCTGAATTTCTGTAGTCGCCTAATTGGGATATGAGGCATTTTTGTTATCAATTTCAGTCTGGTGAGATTGTAGAGCTTGCAATCTGTACACAGGTGAACTCTTTTCATATATGTAGGGAAGGCTAAGGTCAGGAACATGGAGAGGAAACTACCCAACAAAGTGAAACTGAAGAGAGAGCTTGGTTTCACTCCATTCTTTACCCCAAAGCTTCAAAGATAGCACCATCAGACTGTTAGTACAGTGCATGTTGTCAAGAAAGGCGGGTATGAGACTGAGGAGTTTTGGTATACAGCCTACTTTCTTCAAACTCTTCTAGACTCCATCCCTGCTGACAGTGTCAGTGAGATCTGTTGTGTATTGAAAGTTTCATTGTGCATTTTGTCCACTTAAGGCTGCCATACACGCATGTACCAGCAGCAGGAGTCTCGCGAGAAATAAAACAGATCCAAGGGTGAAATATTGTAGATGTTAAATAGATAAATTTAAATAGATGTTAAAAAAAAAACAGCGGAGGTAGGAGGGAGTCTCGCATGGTGGTCTGCCTCCCTGGGGCTGGGATCCAGGATGTCGCTGGGCGAGTCCCAGAAATCCTGAGGTGGGAGGGAGAGGAGCCGGAGGTAGCGGTACATATTGGTACCGCTGATGTGGGTAAGAAGGGAGAAGGGAACATGAAAAAAGAGTATAGGGAATTAGGGAGACAGCTGAGAAGGAGGAAAGCAAAGGTAGTAATCTCGGGATTGCTGCCTGTGCCACGGGAAGGTGAGGAAAGGAATGGAGTGAGGTGGAGGATGAATGTGTGGCTGAGGGAATGGTGCAGGGGGCAGGGATTCAGGTTCCTGGACCATTGGGACCTCTTTAGGGGCAGGTGTGACCTGTATACTAAAATCGGGTGGCACTTGAATCCCAGGGGGACCAATATCCTGGCAGGAAGGTTGGCTAAGGCTACTGGGGAGAGTTTAAACTAGATAGGTTGGGGGGAGGGGATCAAAGCGACGTGACTGAGAGTGAGGAAGGTAGCTCGCAAACAGAGAAGGGTTATAGGCAGTGCAAGAGGGCAGGTGGACTGGGAACAGAGAAGGGGAGAGGTCAGACCATAGGATTGAGAGGTGTCTACTCTAATGCCAGGAGTATAGTGAATAAACAACTAGCTAAAGGCGGAGAGGGCTTGGGAGGTGTTAGTAGCGCTTCAACAGACTGGGTCCAGATAAAGGCTGGCAAAAAGACACTTTGCCTGAATGCACGAAGCATTCTAAACAAAGTAAATGAGTTGATGGCACAAATCCATACAAATGAATATGATCTAGTGTCCATCACAGAAACGTGGTTGCAGGGTGACCGGGACTGGGAACTGAATATACAGGGTTATCAGGCATTTAGGAAGGATAGACAGGTAGAAAAAGGAGGTGGGGTAGCTTTGTTAATAAAGGATAATATCAGGACGGTAGTGAGAGACGACATAGGCTCTAAGGAGCAAAACGTGGAATCGTTGTGGGTGGAGATAAGGAATAGTAGGGGGAGAAAGACACTGGTAGGCGTGGTCTATAGGCCCCCAAATAATAACTTAGAGGTGGGGAGGGCTATAAACAAGCAAATAATGGATGCGTGCAAAAGTGGAACGGCAATAATCATGGGGGATTTTAACCTACATATTGATTGGTCGACTCAAATTGGATGTGGAGGGCTTGAGGAAGAGTTCTTGGAATGCTGTCGGGATTGTTTCATTGAACAGTATGTTACAGAACCTACGAGAGAGCGAGCTATCTTGGATCTGGTTCTGTGCAATGAGACAGGTAGGATTAAGGATCTTCTTGTGAAGGATCCTCTTGGGATGAGTGATCATAATATGGTGGAATTTCTGATACAGATGGAGGGTGAGAAAGTAGGGTCCCAAAACAGTGTCCTCTGCTTGAACAGAGGGGAGTACGATAGGATGAGGGTGGAATTGGCTAATGTAGACTGGGCGAGCAGACTGGTAGGTAGGACAGCTGAGGAACAGTGGAGGATTTTTAAGGAGATTTTTTAAAGTACTCAGCAAAAATATATTCCGGTGATAAAGAAGGACTGTAAGAAAAAGGATAACCGGAAGTGGATAACGAAGGAAATAAAGGAGAGTATTAAAATAAAATCAGATGCATACAGAGTGGCCAAAAATAGTGGAGAATTAGTGGATTGGGAAAGCTTTAAAGAAAAACAAAGAACGACTAAGAAAGCGATTAAGAAAGGAAAGATAGATTATGAAACTAAACTAGCTCAAAATATAAAAAATGATAGTAAAAGTTTTTACAAGTATATAAAAAGGAATAGAGTGGCGAGAGTGAATGTTGGACCCTTGGAAGATGAGAGGGGGGATCTAATAGTGGAAAACGAGGAAATGGCTGAGACTTTAAATAAGTTCTTTGTGTCGGTCTTCACGGTGGAAGACACAAATAGTTTGCCGAATATTAGAGATCGAGAGTTGGTGGGAGGGGAGGTCCTTAATACAATTACTGTTACTAAGGAGGTGGTGCTTGGTAGACTAATAGGACTGAAGGTAGACAAGTCCCCGGGCCCGGATGGAATGCATCCCAGGGTACTGAAAGAAATGGCTGAGGTAATAGCAGATGCGTTAGTAGTAATTTATCAAAATTCGCTGGACTCTGGGGTAGTGCCGGCTGACTGGAAAACAGCTACTGTTACGCCGCTGTTTAAAAAAGGAAGTAGACAAAAGGCGGGTAACTACAGGCCGGTTAGCTTAACGTCCGTAGTTGGGAAGATGCTAGAGTCCATTATTAAAGAGGAAATAACAGAGCACCTGAATAAGAATGGTTCGATCAAGCAGACGCAGCATGGATTCGTGAAGGGAAAGTCGTGTTTGACAAATCTACTGGACTTTTATGAAGATGTCACTAGTGCGGTTGACAGAGGGGAACCGGTGGATGTGGTGTTTTTAGATTTCCAGAAGGCGTTCGATAAGGTGCCTCACAAAAGGTTGCTGCAGAAGATTGGGGTACACGGAGTTAGGGGTAAGGTGTTGGCGTGGATTGGGGATTGGCTATCTAACAAGAAGCAGAGAGTTGGGATAAATGGGTGCTTTTCTGGTTGGCAGTTGGTGACCAGTGGCGTGCCGCAGGGATCGGTGCTGGGGCCTCAATTGTTTACAATTTACATAGGTGATCTGGAGGAGGGGACTGAATCTAGGGTATTCAAGTTTGCTGATGACACGAAGGTGAGTGGGAAAGCGAATTGCGTGGAGGATGCGGAAAGTCTGCAGAGAGATTTGGATAGGCTGAGCGAGTGGGCGAGGATCTGGCAGATGGAATATAACGTTAGCAAATGTGAGGTTATCCACTTTGGAAGAAATAATAGTAAATTGGAATATTATTTAAATGGAGAAAAATTACATCGTGCGACTGTGCAGAGGGACCTGGGGGTCCTTGTGCACGAATCGCAAAAACTCAGTCTGCAGGTGCAGCAGGTGATTAAGAAGGCGAATGGAATGTTGGCCTTTATCGCGAGGGGGATAGAATATAAAAGCAGGGAGGTCTTGCTGCAACTGTACAAGGCACTGGTGAGGCCGCAACTGGAGTACTGTGTGCAGTTTTGGTCCCCTTATTTGCGAAAGGATATATTGACCTTGGAGGGAGTGCAGAGAAGGTTCACCAGGTTGATACCGGAGATGAGGGGTGTAGCTTATGAGGAGAGATTAAACAGATTGGGTCTGTACTCGTTGGAGTTTAGAAGGATGAGGGGTGATCTTATAGAGACATATAAGATAATGAAGGGGCTGGATAGGGTAGAGGTGGAGAGATTCTTTCCACTTAGAAGGGAAACCAGAACTAGAGGGCACAGCCTCAAAATAAGGGGGGGCCGGTTCAGAACAGAGTTGAGGGGGAACTTCTTCTCTCAGAGGGTAGTGAATCTCTGGAATTCTCTGCCCATTGAAGTGGTGGAGGCTTCCTCGTTGAATATGTTTAAATCACGGGGAGATAGTTTTCTGATCGATAAGGGAATTAGGGGATATGGGGAGCAGGCGGGTAAGTGGAACTGATTCGCTTCAGATCAGCCATGATCTTGTTGAATGGCGGGGCAGGCTCGAAGGGCCAGATGGACTACTCCTGCTCCTATTTCTTATGTTCTTATGAAATTATATTAGTGGCACGCCATTCCTGACAGTGAAACAGCTCACTTGCTTTTTTCCATTTCCAATGCGACTACATAGTTCACTTAAGTTCCCTAGGATTTCAGATTAAAGTGATTACAGGGTCATGTGATGGTGTGGTTTATGTACAGTCCTGAATCTGTGGCAGGGAAAGAAACAGTTGTTTTGCAAAACTGAGTTGGAGTTTGGCTTTTGTGGTTGAAGTTAGGAGAATTCTGCAGACTTCTAAAAGCTCTATCTCTCTGAAAACCCCAAGGCTGTCTACATTCATTGTAGCAAGTATATTTGTGATTTTAAAATGGGGTTTAAGTCTGTAAGAAGAATGTTGCTTATTTGGAACTGAACTAGTGATATGTTAGAAATTAGAGATGTTCCTTTTCATGTTTATAGATTGTTCAACTGTTAAGAGTTAAGCTGATGTATTTTGTTAGTTATACTTAAAGTGTGTTACGAATAAAGCCTGTTTTGATAACAGATCCCTAATTTATCAATGAAATTACTCCTGGAGCAAGGCATCCTTTCCTTCCATTTACACCCAAATAGACAAATTGCTGGGATCTAGTCTGGCTTCATAATATACATGGTAGCACAGTGGTTAGCACTGCTGCTTCACAGCTCCAGGGACCTGGGTTCAATTCCCGGCTTGGGTCACTGTCTGTGTGGAGTTTGCACATTCTCCTCGTGTCTGCGTGGGTTTCCTCCGGGTGTTCCGGTTTCCTCTCACAGTCCAAAGATGTGCCATGCTGATTGGTCATGCTAAAATTGCCCCTTAGTGTCCTGAGATGAGTGGATTAGCGGGTAAAATATGTAGGAATATGGGGGTAGGGCCTGGGTGGGATTGTGGTCGGTGCAGACTCTTTCTGTACTGTAGGGTTTCTATGATGATTTCTTGGGGTTCTGGACCCAGTCCTTAACACTTAGATCCATCTTTCATTCTTCCAAGCACTCAAACACCAAATTTTCAATCCCCATTACCAACCCCTCTCAACCCTGATTCAGTCTTGCCTGTCCTGAGCGTCCATAAATGCTGCCATTTTCCTGCTCCCCTCCCTTGTGCCACAGAGTTCAACATGGAAAACCGCTGACCTCACACACAACTGCACAAAGCCAACTGGCACACACCACCTTTAAACAAATGTGAACTGGCTGTCATGGGATTCTCATGCACTGCTGACATGACCTGAAGGTAGGACATCATTTAAAAATGTTTTATGCTAATAAGTATTCATGGAATGCAAATGTATTACAAGAATGAACCCACCACAGGACAGCCACTGACTTAATCTCTATATCGCAGCTTGTCAGTGCGCAATCAAAATTTCACTTCCTGCCTAAATCAGTCACCCAGCAAGTCACATAGTCTGCTCTTACAGACTCCATAATATCCTCCAGGTACCAGCAAGTGCAATTCTGATTCAGAATAATAATGTCTTACTATTTCTTCCCATGAATTTCACAATGGCTGTTGGGAAATGGGAAACATTGCTTTCAGGAACAAACCTTTGGAAGGTATTTTTCTACTTACTGCCATCAGCATTTTAAGTTGGAGCTTTAGGGACACATTGAGGCTGTATAAGATAAAGAGACACTCCAACTCCAGATTAGCAGCGGGAAAGCCTGCCCCATGCATGTGCGTGCGCGCACGCACACACACACACTCGAGCACCGCACGCATGCGTAATTCTATGCATGTGCACATGCGCGCGCACACACACAAACATATATACAGATATTCAAGCACTGCACACATGCATAAACCCTTGCATACACACCACACATTCAAGCACTCATGCATGAACGTACACACACACATTCAAGCACCGTATGCATGCATAAACGCATGCATGCATATGCACATGCACACACGTTCAAGCATTCATGCATGTACACACACACACATCTCACCAAAATATCCATCCAATAAAACAGAAAGGATTTTTTTTAGGAAGGAATGCACTTCAAGATTCTTGATCCTGCACAATCATAGTATTGCAGCTCCGTATGGTATTATTATTCAACCTCTTGATGTGCATTTGGAGACATTGGCCAAAATTCCCTGTCCTCGTTTGTGCCTGGGACTTTCCTATGCCACTGAAAGTGAATGGAGATTTGACTGGAACACCAAAATTTCTGTTCACATTCACAACAGGTTCCGCCACAGACGAGATTGGAGAATCCCGGCCACTATCTATATTCCCACATTGGCAGAAATGGCTATGACATTTTGAGGGTACAATGGCAGGTTTTGTAATCAGAAATGACCAAAGAGAAAAGGCCTTACTTCCCCATTATGGACGTAAAGAATTAGAAGATACTTTGAGACACTTACACCTGAGCAAAATGACTATGGTTCAGCAAAAACAAAAATGCACTCACAGAGGGTGGCATGATGGCACAGTGCTTAGTACTGCTGCCTCACAGCACCAGGGACCCAGGTTCAATTCCAGGCTTGGGTCACTGTGTGTGTGGAGTTTGCACGTTTTCCCCTGTCCACGTGGGGTTCCTCCGGGTGCTCCCACAGTCCAAAAATGTGCGGGTTAGGTTGGATTGGCTATGCTAAATTAACCCCAGTGTCAAGCGGACTGGCAGGGCAAATACAAGAGGTTACGGGGATAGGGCCTGGGTGGGATTGTTGTTGGTGCAGGCTCGATGGGCTGAATGGCCTTCTTCAGCACTGGAGGGATTCTACGATTTTAAAGTATTTCACACCCAAGAAAAATAAAAATATACCAAACAACTGTCTTCCATCACACTAAGCAAGAAGTAAACAAAATGATTGATTAACATTGCACGTGGTTGAGGCACAACAGAACGTGACTTTGGTGATGTTGAAAATCTCAAATGGGAAATCAAAATACACATAATGGAAGGTTGTCTCTCCGCAAAACACTGGAGAATTAAAAACAGAAAGCTCTCAAACACCGGCATTGAAATATTTAAAATGAGATTTTGGGGCAGGTAAACAGGCTTGTTAAAGTTACTGTGCGGGATTTTACAGCCTCAATCCAGCAAGACTGGAAATTCCTGCTAAGGTCAATGGACATTCGCATTGTCTGCCCCTGACCCGCTCCGATTCCATGGCGGGAAGGGCAGTAGGATTCCGGCGATTATGTCCATTGTCAGATGGTTCATTTAAAATTAAATTTGTCTCTCTGCACACATTGTGATTAATTTACATTTTAGAAGAGAATTTATGAAAGACGTTTGGTATTCTGATGACAATATGAAATCCAACTCTTTGTTTAGAGACTTTGCTATGCTTCATACTGTGCTAAAATCATTTAAATCTCCCAGTATGTTCAGACATTTTTGCTCCTTAGTTTATAATTTAATCACCAGTGCAGTAATTGTGTAGTTATGATATTGGTCCAAAATCATTGTAAAATACAGACATGTTCGCTCTGTGAGGTGATTTTCTGGCCCTGGTTGGCACAGGTGCAAATCCTGTTATGGCCGGAAACTCTTACGAGAGGGCACCATAGTGGGATTGGCGATGCGGAGATTTCAGTTTGAGATCTTCCTCGTCCCCAGCTGATGCCATAATCTGGTTCACATCCAGTGAGGGCATGAACCTGATTCCCACACATTAACATCCATTTAAATATTCAAAACCAGTTTAATGCTGTTTCTTCAGGAACATCACATGTTCCCTCCCACCTGTCGGTGTGACGTAACCCTGGCGGGAATGACTACTAGTCTCCAAAAACAGAAACCAGAAGTGATGAATGCGCCGGGGGCTCAGAGGCCAATGTAGCCCCTGGGTGGTCAGGGACATGGCCTGGCACACTGGCACTGCCAGGGTGTCAGGAGGCAGAGTGGAATCAGAGGGGGCTGGGCCTAAATCGGGACGCCCATTTTACTGGCATCTTTAGGGACTGACCCTCTCGATGATGATGCAAAACCCCCTCCCCAACACCCCCCTCCCCACAACCCCCTCCCCACCCTTCACCCGTGCAAAAAATGGTGAAGTGTCAGAAGATCACGATTGGGATCACACTGCCCAAGCCAGCAGGAATCACGCTGTGTTTCCTCCCTGAGATGACACTTGGTCTTTGGAATCCTGCACTGTTATTGTTATTCTGACCCACTGGCCAACTGATCTAATCAGCCCCCTGATGGTTATTCATTTACTTAAAAAATGAGTAAGGTTGAAAATGTTGAAACCAATGTTCTGGGGTGGAATTCTCCCAAAAGAATTCTTAGGGCCTGGTTTTACCATCAACTTGGTAAAGTCGAGCATGAGGCAAGTAGTGCGATCTGCACCCGTTCCCCCTTTACCAATGGTTGAAAATGGCTGCCGTCTGCACCTTGCCGGAAATGGGCGCTGACTTAATGGACTGCACATCCAAACATACCGGCACTTCCCTTTTTACCACCACGTTCGCCCATCCAGATTCGGCACGAAACATACATGGTCTGCAAAGGTCCGATTCGGGCGGTCCAGCTTCTGAGGAGGTAAGTTCGGAGCTTCCGGTGGCTCTCTGACTCAGATCAGTGGTGGTGAAGGGGGAGGGGGCCGGGGGGGTCAGATTGCTCCTTAGTTGGGGGGAGGGAGGCGTGTCAGATGGCTCTCTGGTGGGGCGAGGGAGGTGGGTCAGATGGCTCTCTGGTGGGGCGAGGGAGGTGGGTCAGATGGCTCTCTGGTGGGGGAGAGGTGGGTCAGATGGCTCTCTGGTGGGGGAGAGGGCAGGGGGGCAGGTGCAGGGGGGTCTGCTGCCACTCTGCGTGCGATCGGTGGGGTGGAAGGGGGGCAGGGGGCCATGATTGGTCTGGGTAGTGGGGGGTGGGGGGAAAAGGGGGACAGTAATGTTGCAGGGGTGGGGCAATGTCTGTGGGGGCCAGGGGGGAGGGATTATTAGGCCCAGCAGCGATGTGGCAGGGGAGCATTTTTCAATTTTCTTTTACTGCGCATGCGCAGTTGAAGGCTCGGATCGGAGCAGCAGTGTTTCGGGCGTGTTACGCCCCGCCCACATGCTTCTGCAGCGCGATTCTGATCGCTGATTTTGTTTCAGGCAGGGTGCGTATGGGGGCGCCCGAGAATGGGTCTAAAAGTCAGATCTGAAACACTCCCAAATTCAAGTCCGCCCAGCACTTAGGGCCCTATTTTACCATTTTAATTCTAAGTGTTGAATTCATGGGACAACTGGAGTAATTCACACTGGTTTTTTCAGTGGGAGTTCACACTAGAATCTCCCACACCTCGTGCAATGCAAAGGCCACCAGCATGAATATCATTAGATTTCAGGGTGCAGGGCCTATTCCCACCCAGGAAGTTGAAACCAGTGGGCCTCTGCACATGCACAGAGGCCCTGAACTGTCAGCCTTCCATTGACTCCCATGACCCATGACCTCCACAATGCTTCCCCTCTGACCCACCACAGCCCGATTGCGGCTCCCATGACCATTCCCGGGCCTGCCCCCATCCCAGACCGCCCCGTTCACGGCAACCCATGCCATGCCAATTCCCCCATCCCCTTGCAGTGCAGACATCCCCACAGGCAGATCCACCCTGGCAGACTCCCCCCTCGGCATACCTTTAACCCCAGCCCACCCCGATCGCTGGCCTCCCTCCTGCCCCCATCGATTCCAATGGCAGAGTGGTAGCAGGTCCCCCCAACACCATCGATCGTCCCCTAGCCCCACCCCTCATGTACCCCACCCCCAGGCCCCCAATAGGCCCCATCTCTTGGCACTGCCCCATGCCTGGTGGGCAGTGCCAAGGTGTCCCATGGGCATGAGCACTTTGCCCCTTGGACAGTGCCAGGGGGCACAGGCTGGCACTCCCGAGCCCCTGGAGGCCGGCGATTGCCCCCCTCCACTCCAGCGGTGTCAGGCCACTAGCGCAGCGAGATGGGAGAATCTCAGACCTGGCATATAGGAAACTATTGGAAGTCAGCAAGGATTGGGGTCATGGGTGAAAAAAAAACCTATATAGGATAGGATGCAAGTGACAGTGTTCCAGATTAATTAGAATTTATGTAGGATAGGCCTTAACAGCAAAATACAAATCAACCTTAATGCAATTGGGAACAACAATGTATACTTTTCATTGTATTCTTTATGGGGCAGTGCTTGTCCCATGCTCGGTATCTATGATGCTGTTTGTTGATGCATCGTAGCTTTGTAAGTGTTGATGGCTCTTATATTCATGGGCCAGAATTTTCCAATTATTATCCAAAGTCTTGGGCAGGAAAAGCAAAGGGCAGCCCACCGGTTGCCTTGTCATATTTCCTGCCGTATTGTGAAAAATTGGTGAGTGTGGTCTCACAGCGTCATGCCGGAGGGTGGGTGGGGGGGGGGGGTGTGGGGGTTGTGTGGAATGGGTGGGGAAGCATGCTCTGACTGAGCCTACACCAAGGCAACATTGTATTTTGTTTCTCATTCAGCTCCTGGAGAGAAATGCCAATTTCATGACTTTAATCAGAGGTAATACGTGGAGCTGTTCGACTTGAGATGCTGGAAATCAGCCCTTTGACAAGCAACTTCTGCCTACATTTCACTATAGCTTTGAGAGCAATCAGGGTCCGACACTGATTTCTTCCTCCGTCTAGCGAAAACCTACTTATCATTCACTGAATAAAACCGTCAGCGGGTTCATTTATTCAATCAATTGAATCAATCTTTCTATCCAATGTAGAATCAATTCAGTCAGCCTCCTCGCCATAATAATTGCTGAATAATTAATTTAATCAATTTCTTCTATTGGCTAGAACCAACAGCTACTCCAAGTGATTATCCTTTAGTCACAGGTTAACTCACAGATAATTCATTGAGGTAGTCTCCTCCTTGCCTCGCTTATAAAGAAAAATCAATTAATGTTAAATATGCTTTACATCCTTACAGAACTAAGCCAATAAATAATTAAATGGATTGCCTCAAGATCAATAACTAACAATTTTTTTCCTTTCCATCTTTTGTTTTGATTAATTAATCTTTTTCACTGCACCTCATTTTTACATAAATAATTACATTAAAATTCTAAAAATAAAGAATTAACCATTCAGCATTTGCTTTGGTATCTATTATTTCAGTTTGGGCGTGCATTTATATTTTGTTTCTGTCCTTTATATATTCCCTTATTGCTTTTGGCTGCGATTCTCCCATTGCAACCCGGTGGGGGGGTGTCAGCAGGAGGGGGTCTGCCGGGGTGAGGGGGGTGGGGGTATCACCACCACTGGGGGGTGGGGCCTGGATATCAGGGTGCTCTGGGACAGGGGGGGTTCAGGGCTGGCCCGGGAATTGTTGTTGGGGCCGCGATCGGGCCGTGGGGGCTGCTGGAGGGGCAGCACTGCGCTGATCTCCGGCTGGCCAGCGATCAAATTGGCCAGCAAACGGGAGTTTGACAGTTTGGGGCCACTGCGCATGCGCAGAGCTCCAGAACCGTCAAACTCTGGCGCGAATAGGCCCCACTCTCCTGGGTTTTTAATGATATTCACGACTGGGACCTCTTCAGTGCACAGAGAAGATTCAGGTGAGAAGCTGAACTGTCAGAAGAGTTGGAATTTAGAACAGGTTTCCTGCCAATTCATTACTTTTGGGAGAATCACCCGTTTCTATTCTTGTCTTCACATACTATCAAGCTATCAAAGTTGTCCATTGAAACAAATTGAACTGGTTTTTCACAATGAAGTTCTGCTATTGCAACTTTTTCCTGTTTTGATTTATTTTAGAAACATGTAAATATAGAAACTAGAAGCAGGAGTCGGCCATTTGGCCCTTTGAGCCTGCCCGCCATTCATTTGATCATGGCTGATCATCAAATTCAATATCTTGATACCCCTCCCCTTCCCTCCCATATCCCTTGATCCCTTTAGCCCCAAGAGCTATATCTAATTTCTTCTGGAAATCACACAATGTTTGGCCTCAACTACTTTCTGTGGCAGTGAATACCACACATTCACCACCCTCTGGGTGAAGAAATTTCTCCTCACCTCAGTTCTAAAAGGTTTACCTCTGTCCTCAAACTATGCCCCCTAGTTCTGGACTCCCCCACCATCGGGAATATTCTTTCTGAATCTACCCTGTCTAACCCTGTTAGAATTTTATAAGTTTCCATGAGATCCCCTCTCACTCTTCTAAACTCCAGTGAATGTAATTGTAACCTACTGAGTCTCTCCTCATTTTCTGTATTTGAATGCCATTAATTTGGTGTTATTGTTATTGATTAGATGCCATTCATTCTTCTATTTGTCTATGTGACTGTTCTCTGCAAGATCAACATACTGATCGGCACGGTAGCACAGTGGTTAGCACTGCTGCTTCACAGCTCCAGGGTCCCGGGTTCAATTCCTGGCTCGGGTCACTGTCTGTGTGGAGTTTGCACATTCTCCTCGTGTCTGCGTGGGTTTCCTCCGAGTGCTCCGGTTTCCTCCCACAGTCCAAAGATGTGCGGGTTAGGTTGATTGGCCAGGTTAAAAATTGCCCCTTAAAGTCCTGAGATGCGTAGGTTAGAGGGATTAGCGGGTAAATATGTGGGGGTAGGGCCTGGGTGGGATTGTGGTCGGTGCAGACTCGATGGGCCGAATGGCCTCCTTCTGCACTGTAGGGATTCTATGATTCTATGATCAGGAATTTTCTTGGAGCTGCTCCTGCTCTGATGCTATAACTTGAACAGAAATGTAGTGAAAACCCGATTTAAACATGTAAAAACCCTGAAGTAGGTTCCGTTTCAGGAATTAGTTTTGCGTTCCCATTAAAACCTGATTTCTTTTAATGTACCTAGTAGGAATAAAAGCCAAGATTATGTCCCCTGGTTAACGTTGCCCATTCTGCCCTTTCTTTACTATCAATGATTCCATACGGTATATACTGCTTTCCATTATTTGCCCTTGTTTTTTTTAAGTTTGAAGTTTGAGTATTAGTGTCACAAGTAGGCTTATATTAACACTGCAATGAAGTTACTGTGAAAATCCCCTAGGTTGCCACGCTCCGGCGCCTGTTTGGGTACACTGAGGGAGAATTCAGCATGGCCAATGCACCTAACCAGCACGTCTATCGGACTTTGGGAGGAAACCGGAGCACCCGGAGGAAACCCATGCAGATACGGGGAGAATGTGCAGACTCCACAGCTTGCTCACAGACCAAAGTGAACTTGTAACTTAAAATGAAGCATTTGGGAGAGCGTCCAAATAATTCAAAGTCCTTCAATTTCTGTTTTAAAGAAAGCATCTGGGGCGGGATTTTATGGCCTCGTTCGTCCTGAAACGGTAAAATCCCGCTCGAGGTCCATGGACCTTTCCATGGTCTGCCCCTCACCCCTTCCAATTCCCATGGTGGGCGGGACAGTAAAATTCCAGTCATGGTTCTTGGAGATATGGATTCCTAACAAAATGACTACTTGTTTCTTCCTGTTCCTATTGCCTACTCAATTACTTCAGTAAAATAAAATTTACAAAAGAAATGTTGTTGGCAGGCTGTGGGCTCATGCTGATTGGATATAAAGCTGATGGGCTGGGGCTGAGTGTGCAGCAGCTGCGGCGGCAGAGAGGCAGCCCCGAGCCCAGCACAGCAGCGTGTGAGAGCACCACAACACCGACATGAGGACAGCGGCCAAGCTCACCCTCACACACTGACATACTCTATCATTCCCCAAACCTCTCAAACCAATGGAACCCATCACCAAGTGGTCGCCCAAGCAAGTGGTGGAGTGGGTTGAAGGGCTGGATGATTGCTATGTTCACAACTTTGAGTGAGAGAAGATAAATGGTGAACAGCTTGTACAGGTTACTCATCAGGATCTTGAAGAATTAGGAGTAAGTCGTATCGGTCACCAAGAGATTGTCCTTGAGGCTGTAGATCTGCTTTGTGCTTTGAATTATGGATTGGAAACAGAAAGCATGAACAAGTTGGCCCTGAAATTATGGGCTTCCACCAATAACCTTAAAAATGTAATCAGCACTCGATGAAAAAGCCCTTCTTACGATGGCAGAACTTCTCGCAAACCTCCCAATGATTTCCTTACATAGAGACATAGAGTCATAGAGGTTTACAGCATGGAAACAGGCCCTTCGGCCCAACTTGTCCATGCTGCCCATTTAAAAAAAACAACCCCTAAGCGAATCCCAATTGCCCGCATTTGGCCCATATCCCTCTATATCTAAATGCTTTTTAAAAGATAAAATTGTACCCGCCTCTACTACTACCTCTGGCAGCTTGTTCCAGGTACTCACCACCCTCTGTGTGAAACAATTGCCCCTCTGGACACTTTTGTATCTCTCCCCTCTCACCTTAAACCTATGCCCTCCAGTTTTAGGAAAAGATATTGACTATCTACCTTGTCTATGCTCCTCATTATTTTATATGGTCACCCCTCAGCCTCCTACGCTCCAGAGAAAAAAGTCTCAGTCTATTCAGCCTCTCCTTATAATTCAATCCATCAAGTCCCGGAAGCATCCTAGTAAATCTTTTCTGCACTCTTTCGAGTTTAATAATATCCTTTCTATAATAGGGTGACCAGAATTGCACACAGTATTCCAAGTGTGGCCTTACCAATGTCTTGTACAACTTCAACAAGACGTCCCAACTCCTGTAATCAATGTTCTGACCAATGAAACCAAACGTGCCGAATGCCTTCTTCACTGCTCTGTCCACCTGTGACACCACTTTCAAGGAGCTATCAACACGTATCCCTAGATCTCTTTGTTCTGTAACTCTCCCCAACGCCCTACCATTAACTGAGTAAGTCCTGCCCTGGTTCAATCTACCAAAATGCATCACCTTGCATTTGTCTAAATTAAACTCCATCTGCCATTCATCAGCCCACTGGCCCAATTGATCAAGATCCCGTTGCAATCGGAGATAACTTTCTTCACTGTCCACTATGCCACCAATCTTGGTGTCACCTGCAAACTTACTAACCATGCCCCCTATATTCTCATCCAAATCATTAATATAAATGACAAATAACAGTGGGCCCAGCACTGATCCCTGAGGCACACCGCTGGTCACAGGCCTCCAGTTTGAAAAACAACTCTCTACAACCACCCTCTGGCTTCTGTCAAGAAGCCAATTTTGTATCCATTTAGATACCTCACCCTGGATCCCGTGAGATTTAACTTTATGCAACAACCTACCATGCGGTACCTTGTCAAAGGCCTTGCTAAAGTCCATGTAGACAACATCAACTGCACTGCCCTCATCTACCTTCTTGGTTACCCCTTCAAAAAACTCAATTAAATTTGTGAGACATGATTTTCCACTCACAAAGCTATGCTGACTGCCCTTGCATCTCTAAATGCCTGTAGATCCTGTCTCTCAAAATACCTTCCAACAATTTACTCACCACAGATGTGAGGCTCACTGGCCTGTAGTTCCCAGGCTTTTCCCTGCAGCCCTTTTTAAACAAAGGCACAGTTACCTCAGTTGTGGACCTCATCGCAGCAGTTAAAGCCTTGTTGGCATGGTTAGACAGATCACCATTTACAGGGATCAGTGATTACTCAGTGATGAAAATTGAGATTATACAGCTGTGCTTTCATTTGACAAAAACCGTTCAACAGGTCAGCTTATCAATGTGTAAATAGTTTTTGATTTCAATTCTCCTGGAGGCCTGTCATATTTCAGGTGAGAAATGGAAGGAACAGTGGTTAGCACTGCTGCCTCACAACGCCAGGGGACCTGAGTTCGATTCCCAGCAAGGGTCACTCTCTGTGTAGAGTTTGCATGTTCTACCCATGTCTGCGTGGATTTCCTCTGGGTGCTCCGGTTTCCTCCCACAGTCTGAAAGACGTGCTGGTTAGATGCATTGATCCGAACAGGCGCCAGAGTGTGGCGACTAGGGGAATTTCACAGTAACTGCATTGCAGTGTTAATGTAAACCTTACTTATGACTAATAAATAAACTAAAAACTAAAATACCTGGCCTGGGAGGAGTACTGGCTGAATATTATTTTTAACTCAGTGTGTTTCTTGGGGGAAACTGTGAAGGGAGATTGCTTCTGTCTGTCTCCCTCTTACGCTTTCTTTCTCCCTGCATTGTGTGCAATCCATTGTGGATGTTCATCTGCAACTAGAAAATTCTCATCTCAGAATACCTGTTCAGTATTTGAAGCCTGCGAAGCTGCGATAAGCGAGAGTTAACAAAGACCGTTTGACTAAAGATCCTTTGGAAAGGATGTGCTGACAACTACTGTGACCAGCACTCTGTCTTTGCATGCAGGAACACAAAATTAGCTGTGTCAACACCTTTTCCAACTGTACACTTCTATGCCAACCTCTGCAGAGACCTTATTTGTTTTGTCCTTTGTTTTGCTGTGTGTATATGTGTGAGTGTTTGGGTGTGCATGTGGGTGTGCATGCATGTGTGTGCGTGGGTGTGTACATGGGCGTGTGTGTATGTGCGCGTATGAGTGTGTATATGGCTGTGTGTGTGCATGCAGGTGTGTGTGTGTATGGGTGTGTATGTGGGTGTATGTGTTGGTGTGTGAGTGTGTGCATGTAAGTGTGTGTGAGTGTGGGTAGGTGTTCGTGAGTGCATGTGGGTATGTGTGAGTGTGGGTGGGTGTGTGTGAGTGTGGGGGCATGTGGGTATGTGTGAGTGTGGATGGGTGTGTATGGGTGCATGTAGGTGGGTGTGGGTGGGTGTGGGTGTGTGTGTGTGTGTGTGTGAGTATGTGTGTGCGTGTGTTGGGATTTTCAAAGGGGTAAATTGTTGCATTTCTGCATTGCAAATTGTACATTAACCAATTTTGCAACTTGTTTTAAAGAAGAAGTTTCAGTTCATAATAAATCAATTCTTCGAAGGTTATTGAAAGAAGCATGGTTAAAGTTTCCTTTATTCTAGGGCGAGCAATAGCGAAAGTAAGCGATAGTCATTTTGGTGAGTGAATTAAACATTTACACATCTCGTACACATGGAGTAGTGAGGCTAGAGAAACTGTGCATTCCTCCCTTCCCAATCATAAAAATGTGGTAGTATGGAACTTGCCAAAGCTTTTCATCTTGCACTCATCAGGAAAAATGCAGAATTGCCAAATTTGCATTTGATCACCACAATATATATCACAGGAGAAATGAGTGCTGATTTGTTGGCAAGTGATCGGATCATTTTTCACTATGTATCCTACGAAAGGATTAAAAGCTGCCACTTTCAGAGTGTGTGGTGAACCATCGTTGGTTCCCACCAGGTAGTACTGAGCCAGGGTCTGGCCAGTACTCTGAGTCTGTATATATGTTGCTGTTGGGGTTAGGGTTGGGTTGTTCTACATGTTACTGTTGGGGTTAGGGTTGGGCTGTTCTACCTGTATTATAGTTATTATGGTACATCCCAGTCGGGCTCCGCCTCCTGGGAGAGGTATAAAGGTCACTGCTCTGTCTGGGACCCCTCAGTCTGGGATCGTGTATTATATATGGTAGCTCTATTGTAGTAGTTAATAAAAGCCTTTATTTCCTCGAGCATCTCTAGTCTCGTGAGTTATATCGCGCATCAATTTTATTGACTACTAATTGAACTCTCGTCGTTGAAAAAAAAAGAAAATGATACAGAGCATGGAGCAAATGTTAAAACCCGAACGTCTTACGCTGGACCCATGTGCGGCGGGCGCCTCCAACACCTTCGACCACTGGTTGAAATGTTTTCAGGACTACCTCGAAGCCTCCGCAGCAGTCACCACGGACGACGACAGACTCCGGGTCCTCCACGCGAGGGTAAGCGACACTGTATATCTAGCGATCCGTGCGGCCACCGACTACAAAGGGGCCCTCGAGCTTCTTAAGAAGCGCTACATTAAACCGCCAAACGAGATGCATGCTCGATACCTCTTGGCCACTCGACGACGGCAGCCCGGCGAAACGACGGAACAGTATGCGTGCGAGCTCCTACAGCTAGCCAGGGACTGTAACTGCAAAGCAGTGTCGGCAGACCAGAACATGAACGACCTCGCTCGAGATGCGTTTGTGGTGGGAATCGGATCATCTTATATCCGACTTCGGCTGTTGGAGCAAGGTAATCTCGATCTCACTAAATCTATAGAGCTAGCGGATACGCTAGAAACGGCTTCCAAAAGCCTGGCAATGTATCCCGAAGACCACGTGGAGACAGCATGGCAGGAGCAGTCACAGACCCCACTTCGTCCAGCGGGTCCGAAAAGCTGCGTGATGGCGTGCCCACCCTCGGGCCTGACGATGGCAGCAGCTCTGGGCGGCCCGCGGTGTTACTTCTGTGGGGGAGTGAAGCACAATCGGCAGCGATGTCCCGCTAAAGCGGTGTTGTGCTCCGCCTGCGGTAAGAAGGGGCATTATTCGAAGGTATGTCGAACCAAACTTACTTCCAGGAACAGCTGTGCAGCGTGCGACTCCCCGGAGCCGGGTTCTTCGTCGTTGGCGTCGTCAAGGGTTCCTTCCACGTGCGAGGCCAGGACATCGCCATTCCAGACGACGGAGTCGCAAGAGACGCGCGACCACCAGGGGTCGCTGATTTTGGTGCCATCGCCCACGTGCGACCTATGGGAGCAGCCATTTTGGTCAGCACCGACCGCAAATGACCAGCCGGGGTCGTCATCATCCATCTCAGCTGCCTGCAGTGGCGCTAACGAACCAACGGTGGCGTCGATCATCCTGGACCAGGCAAAGCCTCACAGACTCGACAAGTCCATGATGGACATACAGGTAAACAAACGCACGATTTATTGTCTGTTTGACAGCGGGAGCACTGAGAGCTTTATCCACCTAGATGCCGTGAAGCGGTGTGGCCTCCAAATCCAGCCTGTCAAGCAGACAATTTCGATGGCATCAAGGTCCCGGTCTGTCACCATGCTAGGGAGTTGCGTGGTAAATTTAAAGGTGCAGGGCACAGTTTACGAGAGCTTCAAGCTCCTGGTGTTACCGTACCTTTGCGCGCCAATACTCCTCGGGCTAAATTTCATGGTCCACTTGAAGAGTGTAACCCTACAGTACGGTGGGCCACTCCCTCCGCTTTCAGTGGGAGAACAGCAGCCTCCAAATTGCCCAACGCGCTCCACTTGTAGCCTCTCGACGCTTAAGATTACCACACCCTCCCTATTCCAGAATCTCGTGCCAGGCTGCAAGCCCATTGTGACTAAGAGTAGGCGTTACAGCGCTGAGGATCAGATCTTCATTCAATCCGAGGTTCAGCGGCTCCTCAAGGAAGGGATCATACAACCGAGCGCTAGTCCTTGGAGAGCGCAGGTCGTGGTGGTCAAGAGTGGGAACAAACCCCGGATGGTCATTGACTATAGTCAGACCATTAACAGATACACGCAGCTGGATGCGTATCCCCTCCCGCGCATTTCTGACATGGTCAACCAGATTGCGCAGTACCGGGTGTTCTCCACCATCGACCTAAAGTCTGCCTACCACCAGCTCCCCATTCGCCCAGAGGACCGACAATACACGGCTTTTGAGGCGGATGGTCGCTTGTACCATTTTCTAAGGGTTCCTTTTGGTGTCACCAATGGGGTCTCGGTCTTCCAGCGTGCTATGGACCGAAAGGTGGACCATAACGGACTGCAGGCTACCTTCCCGTACCTGGATAACGTCACCATCTGCGGCCATGACCAGCAGGACCACAATTCCAACCTCCTTAGATTCCTACGCATTGCATCTCGCCTGAATCTGACCTACAACAGGGAGAAGTGTGTATTTCGCACGCGCCGCCTAGCTATCCTCGGATACGTGGTGGAAAACGGGGTCATTGGCCCTGATCCAGACCGTATGCATCCCCTTCTCGAACTTCCCCTGCCCACTAGCACAAAAGCACTGAGAAGATGCTTAGGCTTCTTCTCTTACTACGCACAGTGGGTTCCCAATTACGCGGACAAAGCCCGTCCGCTCATCAAGTCTACCTCTTTTCCCCAAGCACCAGAGGCTCGTTTGGCCTTTGAAAAACTAAAAGCCGACATCGCGAAAGCCACGATGCACGCTATCGATGAGTCCATCCCCTTCCAGGTGGAGAGCGATGCATCTGATTTCGCCCTGGCCGCCACACTTAACTAGGCGGGCAGGCCCGTCGCCTTTTTTTCTCGCACCCTCCAAGGCCCCGAAATTCGACATTCAGCGGTGGAAAAGGAGGCCCAGGCCATTGTGGAGGCCGTCCGGCATTGGCGCCATTACTTGGCGGGAAAACGGTTCACCCTGATCACGGACCAGCGGTCCGTGGCGTTCATGTTCAATAACACGTTACGGGGCAAGATCAAGAACGATAAGATCTTGAGGTGGAGAATCGAACTCTCCACCTATAATTACAACATCATGTATCGTCCAGGGAAACTCAACAAGCCCTCGGGTGCCCTGTCGCGTGGAACATGCGCCAGTATGCAGGAGAATCGTTTGCAGGCTCTCCACAATGACCTCTGCCATCCAGGGGTCACTCGGCTCTACCACTTTGTAAAAGCCCGGAATCTACCCTACTCGGTGGAGGATGTCAGGTCCATAGCAGAAGCTGCCGGGTATGCGCGGAATGCAAACCGCACTTTTACTGACCTGACAGGGCACAACTCGTTAAGGCCACTCGTCCCTTCGAAAGACTGAGTGTGGACTTTAAGGGCCCCCTTCCCTCAACAGATCGGAATGTGTACTTCCTCAATATCATTGATGAGTACTCACGATTCCCTTTTGTCATTCCCTGCTCTGATACGACCGCTGCCATGGTTATCAAGGCATTTCGTGATCTTTTCACCCTGTTCGGGTACCCCTGTTACATCCACAGTGATAGGGGCTCGTCGTTCATGAGCGATGACTTGAGGCAATACCTGCTCTCATACGGGATTGCCTCTAGTAGATCCACGAGCTACAACCCTAGGGGTAACGGACAGGTGGAACGCGAGAATGCTACAGTCTGGAAGGCTGTCTTACTGGCGTTTAAGTCAAAAAGTCTTCCAGTCTCCCGTTGGCAAGAGGTACTCCCTGATGCGCTCCACTCCACACGCTCACTCCTGTGTACGGCAACCAACGCTACTCCCCATGAGAGACTGTTTTCATTCCCTCGGAAGTCTTCCTCTGGGACCTCATTACCGTCTTGGTTGACGTACTCAGGACCTGTCCTCCTACGGCGACATGTTAGGACCCGCAAGTCCGACCCTTTGGTTGAACAGGTCCATCTCCTCCACGCCAACCCTCAGTATGCCTATGTGGCATACCCTGACAGGCGAGAGGACACGGTCTCGATTCGAGACCAGGCGCCAGCAGGGGGCTTGGAAACCCCTGTCGCTCCCATACCTCCTGTTAGAGACCCCCCAACTACTGTTTCCCCTCCTGACACGGCGCAGGCAGCATCGGGACCATCACTTAACCCTTTTACTCCCGTGTACAGCTTGCCTGAGTCCAGGAGATGGTCGCCACTTCAAGGCGTGTCCGAGCTCAACGATTGTCACCACCTCGGGGTCAACCAGCCCGTGAGACATTGGAGGAGCAGTTGGACACCGCCTTGGGGAGAACGCCACCGCGAGTGCCTACTCCGGTGTCATCGCCGGTGTTGAGGAGGTCACAACGACGGTGCGGTCCCCCTGACCGTCTGAACTTATAGACTGATGAACAATTGTTCTGTATTTTTTTTGTGTACCCCGCCGGCCTTTGTCTTCAAAGGAGGGGTGAATGTGGTGAACCATCGTTGGTTCCCACCAGGTAGTACTGAGCCAGGGTCTGGCCAGTACTATGAATCTGTATATATGTTGCTGTTGGGGTTAGGGATGGGCTGTTCTACATGTTACTGTTGGGGTTAGGGTTGGGCTGTTCTACCTGTATTATAGTTGTTATGGTACATCCCAGTCGGGCTCCGCCTCCTGGGAGAGGTATAAAGGTCACTGCTCTGTCTGGGACCCCTCAGTCTGGGATCATGTATTATATATGGTAGCTCTATTGTAGTAGTTAATAAAAGCCTTTATTTCTTCGAGCATCTCTCGCCTCGTGAGTTATATCGCGCATCAGAGTACAAAAGTGTCCTGAATACCTCAAAATACCCTGGAAAGGCAACGCGTCTCAAAAATTTCAACAACGGGTGAAGCAAGTCATTTCACATTGTTACTATGTAGTGCCTATGTGAGTGGTATTTTCCACTAACAGGAAAATAGTCCAAAAAGACATTCTACCGAATGCACAATTTAGCAGTCACGTATGAACTTCAGTGCTGGGCAATGCCATGTATGTAGGCCGTACATCCCAATGATTGGCTCAAATGAATCAAACAACATGTTACTTTGATAGTTCATCATAAGCAAAGTACAGATCATACCCAACCAGCATGTTCGTGCAAAACCCAAAGCAATATATCCACTTGTCAGGTGTGATTACATGATTGGGCAGCACTTGCTGAACAATCCTGAGCATACTAATAGCTACACTAAGGATGGCAGGATGGCACAGTGGTTAGCACTCCTGCCTCACAGTGTCAGGGACCTGGGTTCGATTTCTGGCTTGAGTGACTGCACGGACTCTGCACGTTCTGTCTGTGTCTGCATGGGTTTCCTCCGGGTGCTCTGGTTTCCTCCCACAGTCCTAAAGATGAGCTGGTTAGATGCATTGGCCATGCTAAAATTCTCCCTCACTGTACTCGAAGTGTGGCCACTGGGGGATTTTCACAGTAACTTCATTGCAGTGTTAATGTAAGCCTACTTGTGACTCTAATAAATAAACTTTAAACTTTAAACTAACATTCAATTTAAGATAACCAATCGAACTCATAACATGCCTCATTTACATTTGCTAGGTTGACATACATTCATATGCAGAGAACTGTTCTCTGCATACAAAAGGAATATATTCAAGCCTTGCGTATTTTTTGAATTGCCCAGGAGCTTGGGGAAGCCTATAGTTTCCCATTGCTTTCATTGTGGAAATGCCTCAGCCAAATGGAGTCAACGTGCCAACCAATCAGCATCTTTTTCTGTTGTGATATCAATTGTTATGACCATTTGAAATTTTGCGTTCTTGTGTTTGTCCTGAACCATAGAAAATTACAGCTCAGAAACAGGCCTTTTGGCCCTTCTTGTCTGTGCCGAACCATTTTTTGCCTCGTCCCACTGACCTGCACTTGGACCATATCCCTCCACACCCCTCTCATCCATGAACCCGTCCAAGTTTCTCTTAAATGTTAAAAGTGACCCCGCATTTACCACTTTATCCGGCAGCTCATTCCACACTCCCACCACTCTCTGCGTGAAGAAGCCCCCCCTAATATTCCCTTTAAACTTTCCCTTTAAACTGAAGAGTGCAAGATGAAAAGATTTTCCAACACGTCCTTCCTTTTACTAATACATGCATTTATACCATGCCATTCTTGACCATGAGACCTGGCATGACAGCCCATGAAATATTTTTGAAGTGTATTGTTATAATGCAGTAAATGTAGCTTAGTATTCAATTATATTTTTCATTATTTTGTCTAATTGAGTAGTTAAAGGTCTTACCACTACAAACATTTAATTATAATTTATCATTGCTAGATTATTCACTTGTTCATAGTCTGTTTAATGTATTCAGTTGCTGGATTAAACTCAAATTATGTGATTCATTAATGATTTTGAGGACCGAAGTGAGAACTTGTGGAAGCTTAAGATAATCCACTATCTAAAACCTTTGGGTTATTTCATTGTACACATGCTTAATGGGCTCTTGTGGAACCTAAAGGAAGTCCAAAAAATCTTCAGTTTACTTTCATTATTTAATCCATATTATCAAACTTGTTTGACCAAATTGTCTTTTCTTGTTCCATGTTTTCTTGTGTTTCTACGTCAATTATTTGCTGAACAATGGGTTACTTCAGTTGACGAAATGGTTCCATTTTTAAGAAAAGAGTACAGAGGAAAGGTGATTGCTTGTCTCGTAATCAATAAATAAGCAATTGGAACTGCCAGCTAAATTACATTGATGATGAATAGCTCTCCGATGGCAGTGTTTATGGGGAGTTAGAAGATTTGTTGCTCTATAACAAACGGGATGTTTATGCCATGCAGAATATAACAACAGGACAACTACTTTACCATGATTAAATCAATCAAAGTATCTGAGATTCATACCGGGGCTTTGGGGAATGAATTCGGTAATTCTTTCCATTATTCTGTAAGAAATGTAAATGAATGGCCTTTATATTTTATGCATATTCATTCAACTTTCATCCCTTATTATTTTGAAAGTTGAGAACACGCAGCAAGCTGATAGAATCATAGAATCCCTACAGTGCAGAAGAGGGCCATTCGGAGTATGGGAGGAAACCGGAGCACCCAGAGGAAAACCCTTGCAGACACGGGGTGAATGTGTAAACTCCACACAGTTACCTGAGGCCGGAATCGAACCAACGTCCCTGGCGCTGTGAGGTAACAATGCTAACCACTGTGCCACCGTGCCGCCCAGGTCTTCCTGCTTTTGGACATGAACTGCAATATGGATTCACGTGAGGTAGAAATCTGATATGTTACAATACTGGGGAAGGGAGGGGGAAAATCCTAGGATTTGAAATCACTGCGGGTGGGTGCGGGGGGATGGGTTAGTTCTGGAATTTTCAAGAACTGGACAAGAGTTCAGGAAATTTAGCCGCATGACCTCGTTGTGCAGGCTGGCTCACTGGTGGACGCTAATGGCCGGATTTTCCGATCAGGGGTTAGGAATCAGGACTTGGGACCAATCTCACATCGTATCTCCATCTTGCCGTGAAGTGTGATTTTGTTGTTCCCAGGGCCATACTGGCCTGGAGACAGGTCTCCCATCGACCTCCACAAACCTAACTTGGACGTGGAGGTGAACTGATTGAGGAGCAGATCCAATGAAAGGCTTCCCTCTGCTGCCATATTTTTGGAAAATCATCTTGAATTAATTGTAAACAATATTGGGTTTTCTGAGAAGTGTTGGCAGCGGCTCAGAGTTTGAGCACTTGTTTTCACTCCTGCCTTGCTGTTTGACATGTTAATTCCCCGATGATCCAGCAGAAGGGAACAGAAATGAAATAGTCAAACCGTTGCAGACTCCCCTGAAGCCTTTGCTCTGCTGCCTCAGAGGCCCTTCCCAGATGGCTCTGGATGAGGAGCACAGCATTCATGCGCAGGAGGAGGTGTCTGAGGCAGGTGCAGGAGGTCCCTTGGAGGGGGAGAGGATAGTCGCAGTGATTCTTTGCTGGGCACTGAGGAAGGGTCTCAGGAGTTATTGTTTGAGGTCCATTATTTGGAGCAGATGGTCAGAGTTCCCTGAAGTTGTGTGAGCTCATGGAGCTGTGAATGGGGATGTCCATGGAACTGATGAGCTTCCAAAGTCCATGTTTTTGGACTTTGAGCACATGAGCTCCTCCAGTGAGAGAGTGGGTAACCTCATGAGGACTCAAGACCAACTGCAACATTGTCATCAAACCAGCAGACAAAAGAAGGGCCACCGTCATACTGAACAGAACGGATTACTGCAAAGAAATGTACCGACAATTGAACAACGAGGAACACTACAGACAGTTACCCGCAGATCTGACCAAACTCAACAGACTGATCAACAAACTGATCAAGACATTTAGAGCACCCTCCGTGCTCTCATTCCCCGTACTCCCCACGTTGGAGGTCTCTACTGCCTCCCAAAGATACACAAGGTCAGTACACCTGGCCGTCCCATCGTATCAGGCAATCGGACCCTGTGTGAGAACCTCTCCGGCTATGTCAAGGGCATCCTGAAACGCTTCATACAAGGAACCCCCAGCTTCTGTCTTGACATTACGGACTTCTTACAGAAAATCAGCGCACATGGAGCAGTTGAACCAGGAACACTCCTTGTCACAATGTATGTCTCGGCACTCTACACCAGCATCCCCCACGACGCCGGCATTGCTGCAACTGCCTCAGTACTCAGTGCTGACAACTGCCAACCTCCAGGCGCAATTCTACAACTCATCCACTTCATCCTGGACCATAATGTCTTCACCTTCAACAACCAGTTCTTCATCCAGACACACAGAACAGCCATGGGGACCAAATTCACACCTCAATATGCCAACATCTTCATGCACAGGTTCGAACAAGACCTCTTCACTGCACAGGACCTTCAACCGATGCTATACACTAGATACATCAATGACATTTTCTTCCTTTGGACTCATGGTGAACAATCACTGAAACAACTATATGATGACATCAACAAGTTCCATCCCACCATCAGACTTACCATGGACTACTCTCCAGAATCGGTTGCATTCTTGGACACATGCATCTCCATCAAGGATGGTCACCTCAGCACCTCACTGTACCACAAGCCCACGGATAACCTCACGATGCTCCACTTCTCCAGCTTCCACCCTAAACACGTTAAAGAAGCCATTCCCTATGGACAAGGCCTCTGTGTATACAGGATCTGCTCAGATGAGGAGGATCACAACAGACACCTACAGACGCAGGAAGATGTCCTCGTAAGAACAGGATATGCTGCTTGATTCATCGATCAACAGTTCCGACGCGTCACAGCGAAAAACTGCACCGACCTCCTCAGAAGACAAATACGGGACATGGCCGACAAAGTACCCTTCGTCGTCCAGTACCTCCCTGGAGCGGAGAAGCTACAACATCTTCTTCGGAGCCTCCAACATGTCATCGATGAAGACGAACATCTCGCCAAGGCCATCCCCACACCCCCACTTCTTGCCTTCAAACAACTGCGCAACCTCAAACAGACGATTGTCCACAGCAAACTACCCAGCCTTCAGGAGAACAGTGACCACGACACCACACAACCCTGCCACAGCAACCTCTACAAGATGTGTCAGAGCATCGACACAGATGCCATCATCTCACATGAGAACACCATCCACTAGGTACACGGTACCTACTCTTGCGACTTGGCCAACATTGTCTACCTGATACGCTGCAGGAAAGGATGTCCCGAGGCATGGTACATTGGGGAGACCATGCAGACGGTACGACAATGGATGAATGGACACCGCTCGACAATTGCCAGGCAGGAGCATTCTCTTCCTGTCGGGGAATACTTCAGCAGTCAAGGGCATTCAGCCTCTGATCTTCGGGTAATCGTTCTCCAAGGCGGCCTTCAACATCCACGACAACGCAGAATCGTCAAACAGAAACTGTTAGCCAAGTTCTGCACATATCAGGATGGCCTCAATCAGGATCTTGGGTTCATGTCTCACTATCGTAACACCCACGACTTGCTTGGGCTTGCAAAATCTTACCAACTGTCCTGGCTTGAGACAATTCACACCTCGTTAAGCTGTGTTTAATCCTCTCTCCACTCGCAATGTCTGTACCTGTAAAGACCTGATTACCTGTTAAGACTCACATTCCAACCATTCTCTTGTAATTGAATTTGTGTCTATATATGCCCTGTTTGTGAACCTAATTCTCCACTCAACTGATGAAGGGGCAGCGCTCCGAAAGCTCGTGCTACCAAATAAACCTGTTGGACTTTAACCTGGTGTTGTGAGACTACTCACTGTGCCTACCCCAGTCCAACGCCAGCATCTCCACATCATGACTTTCTTTGTGGATTTTGCACATTCCCCCTCATGCCTGAGTGGGTTTCCTCCGGGTGCTCCGGTTTCCTCCCATCGTCCAAAGATGTGCAGGTTAGGTTGATTTGCCCGGCTAAATTTGACCATTAGCGTCAGGTGGATTAGTAGGGTAAATACGTGGGGTTGCGGGGATAGGGCCTGCGTGGGATTGTTGTTGGTGCAGGCTTGATGGGCCAAATGGCCTTCTTCTGCACTATAGGGTTTCTATGATTCTGCACTGACTTTCTGATATGTTCAGCTAGCTTTGCCCATTCCAGTATCTTTCCTTATTCTCTGCGCCTGTGCACTCCCAATCCCCGGGCACTCTCCCTCACTGTGAATATTGCCACTGCAGTGCCTTGCCCAGCTCTGTGTGAAAATGTCCCATTTCCAGGTACACCTTTCCTGTTGTCCAGGTAATGTCCGAGCAACCTGGTTGAATGCCCTGATGCCCATGCAATGTCAATCATGTTCACAGCCCCGAGATGATAATGACCTTCGCCCTGGCTCTCCCATAGTGAATTCTTGAAACTATTTAATATACGCAATAAAACCTTTCAGCCAGTTCAAACAATCCAATAAAAATGTCCTTGCCTGCTGACTAGACTCCGCTACTGTTCACACTTCCACTCACTGACCATTATTCCTGAGGGCTCCCGATTCCTACCCACCTCCAGGAAAATTGTGTGGCATGTGAAGTTGGGTCTTTTAATGTGGCTTCAATAAGCTTAATTGATAGCTTGGGTCGGGTTTGCCACCTCTGCTCTTCCAGCAGTGCAGAACATGGCAGAGGGCAAAAACAGAGACAGAGGCCGGAATTTACTGGCACGCCCGCCCGATACTCGTAAGATTGTGCCCAAAGTCAACAGAGAATGCCGTTCTGTGAGCATTTGAGGGGGTGGGGGGGCGTGCTGGTAAAAGCAGGGTCAGGTCCTCTGGCCACAGAGCTCAGCGGCCATCTTGCTTGCCATCTCACCTCTGCTCTGCCTCAATTTGGGACAGGAGAATTCAGGCCTTGATGTTTGTCAGGAATGATAATGGAGACAGCTTGAAGGCACTGAGTGAAAAGATTCCACACCTGGCGACTGGTTTGTGAATTTGTGTGGGCTATCTTCTCTGTTAACATTAAGAGAATGATTGGCTCCCAGCATATTGCTCTCATACACGAACTGGCCACCTGCCCTCCCCAGAGCATTTCCACAGTTTAAGAAAACACATATGTAACAGAAATTCGTCTTGTGCAATATAGCAAAATGAACAAAAGCAAATCAGCAAGACTTTAACAGCTTGAGTTTCTTTTCCATAATGAATGATTAAGAAAGTTTTGCTACTGTGGTCTCAAATAAACGTAATGACCTTTCATTCTGATCTCTTACTGGCATACCTCCCAGTCCATTCAGTCTCTGATTCTGGGCTGCTGTGCATCAACTTTTCTTTTCCACTCCACCATTAATGACCTCAGACGGTGCCCACTCCGTATGCAACTGCCACCCCTTCCTACAGGTATAGGAACCAGCACCAACACATGCCACAGCACTCCAAGTCACCCACACCAAGGACAGCAGCCAGAGCAAAACTACAGCACAACCAACCGGCATAACCACATGATGTGATCAACCGAACACACGATTCCAGGATTATGTCACCACCTGAAGTCATTTCTGGGTATGGTAATCGATTATGGCAGATTTTTAAAAAATGGTTCTCCCATCTTAGCTCTATTTCACCAAACTGAGGCGCTCTACCAGAGCCCGGAAGTTTCCGGACCAATTAAACCTTTGAGGCATTTTCCAGTGGTTTTTCTGGTTGCTCCTTTTATTTAAAGCCTATCATATCCTTACTAATCCTGTTCATTATTTCTCCACAGGTGTAGTTCAGATATTAGAGGGAAGGAATGTTTCCTGAGGGCTACATGATTGGGCCAGACCCTATGGATCGTCATGGCGGAGAGCTGAGCTGGAGGGCACGGGCCATGCGTCCAGCAAGGTCTCGCAGTTGGAACCAGGGAGCCGAGTAAAACAGTCACATTGTAATTGAGTCCGACTTTGTGTATACATTATTCATATTGCTGGCAATAAAACTTTTGTTGATTCGAGCCACATTGAGTCACCCTTGATCTATTACACCTTTGAATCCAATTTTTACACAACAAAGAAAAAAGGGGATGAAGAAGGAGACGCAATGGACTATACATCAGCTGCAAAAGCTTAATCTGAGTCTCACTGGATGCAAATAGTTATGTATTATTAGCCTGCTCATCTGTGTGTTATATGAAGCTTCATATACAGTTATTGTTCGCACACACTGTTACATCTCAATACCACTGGTTGTCCTAACTTAAACAAGGAAGATGTAAACTGAGTGGTCGTATGATGCCGCAACTACGAAAAGGCTCATGTGTCACGACCATGGGAGCTCCCCCCAGAACACAGGCAGAGCACAAGCACGGAGGAGCTGCTCAGTTAGTGTATCAAGTATTGTGTGTTACAAGTCCTTGTTGTCAGTGTTTGGGAACGCAACACTTCCACAACCATCCTCTACAACTCCCTTCTCAAGTCTCTATCCAATGCTACTTTTGCCTCTGCCTGCTTGCTGATCATCTCTTTTTTAGTCATTTTTCTTAACAATACTTTGCGACTGCTTCCTCTCTGGGAATTGCTTTGGGGCATTTTTCACCAGCAATGTCCCTTTATCTAAATTTAAGTTACTGTTGGCTTCACGTTTCCACCAACATATTCTTCGAAAAATTCAAACCAGGGGCACTCATGCTCGAAGATCAGATGTCCAACCTTCACCAGGACTTATCTCTGGATAATGTGAAAAGCAAGCTGCCCGGATAGATACAGCACTGCCAAGTACTTGATCCACTTTCCAACAGATTCCTCTTCAGAGTTCTGTGTGACCATTCAGCAGTAACATTGCCAGCTGAAAGCCGCCAATCTAGCTTCTCTGGATGGCTTGACGTTTCCACAGGGACATCTTCAACAGCTGGTGTATCAGCATCCTGCAGAAGTGATCAATTACTGCTTAGCTAATTTTCGACTCCTGTAAGCTGCCTGGAATCACATCTAACCTGAGTGTTTCTCTGCTGCACTGTACTTACATGGGCTCTTGGTAGCTAATATTATGTTTTCTGTAGGTTTATCAGGTCACAGCTGAACAATTCATCAGAGCTGGAGACTAATTACTTCAGTGCTTCAGATTGACTTTAACAAAATCCATAGATATAGCTGATGCTGGTGAGAACCGTTTGTTTTTGAATATGGATTCTGTGATTAATTGCATTTCAGCTACAGCTGGGAGGCAAAATTGCTCCAGTCCTTCTTTCCAGATTGGCTGCCAAGTTATTCAAGAACTTCTTTATATTCTTAGATGCTGAGTTTGCCTAAAGGAAGATGGATGGAATATGTGACACAAATTAGTTAAGCATCAGTCACAACAAATCAACGATTGCATGACTTTTATTGAAGAGAATGAACAGGAAGTGAATGAGTTCTGCTGACAGCCTTGTTTAAAAGTCAAACACTGAGCGAATTTGCTATCAGGAGCTGACATTTAAAATAATTCATGGTTGAGCCCCTAACCATTGGGAAAATATTTTAACATGAAACTCTCGTCGTTTCCTTACTGACTCATAATAGTGAAAGAACTGTGGGCAATTTTAAACTTATGGGTAAAGAACTATGCGCTATGAGTATGCATAAGAGCTCCTCTGTTCAAATTTCTTGTTCATTTTATTTATGTTCTTATCCTTGTATCTGTAAGGGGAGAAATTGATCCTTATTACGTCTGTTTTCCAGGTAAAATAAAATGAATGCAGAAAGGTCTGATCTCAAGGTGCAATGTTACAAGCCATGTCTTCATTGGCTTTTCAGGTATTCCCATGAATGACTAAAGCAAGTATCAGGCCTGTGACAAGTGCAGCCACCAGGTCTGCTCTGCTTAGGATTACTTGATCTCCATGAGGCATACCGTGATTTTAAAAGGGCTGCATCAGGCTGATACCAAAATGTGAGGTTTTTTTTAACATACTCTCTGTGGAGGCAGCAGATGAATTATTGTTGGATACTGTTAGCCTCACATCTCTTCTCCGCAGGACTCATTTGCAAGTATCCATGCCCATCAGGAACTCAACCCAAGTTTAAATGTAGTAAAAAGACCAGCGGCCTCTCAAGAGACCAGTAGTGGCAGCGGACAGCAATTATTAGAATACGACCTGGAGTTGAATTTTACCCCCCTCTCTGGGGGCAGAATGACACAGTAAGAAGTTTAACAACACCAGGTTAAAGTCCAACAGGTTTATTTGATAGCAAAAGCCACACAAGCTTTCGGAGCTCCAAGCCCCTTCTTCAGGTGAGTGGGAATTCTGTTCACAAACAGAGCATATAAAGACACAGACTCAATTTACATGAATAATGGTTGGAATGCGAATACTTCCAGCTAATCAAGTCTTTAAGAAACAAAACAACGTGAGTGGAGAGAGCATCAAGACAGGCTAAAAAGATGTGTATTGTCTCCAGACAAGACAGCCAGTGAAACTCTGCAGGTCCAGTCTTTATATGCCCTGTTTGTGAACAGAATTCCCACTCACCTGAAGTAGGGGCTTGGAGCTCCGAAAGCTTGTGTGGCTTTTGCTACCAAATAAACCTGTTGGACTTTAACCTGGTGTTGTTAAACTTCTTACTGTGTTTACCCCAGTCCAACGCCGGCATCTCCACGGCAGAATGACACACAGGAGGGCGGCATAAAATAGAGCATCATGGCAGTGGTGCCATGCCTGTTGCACGCTTACCCCCACCTGTCTCCACAAGTATTTTACCGAAGGTGGGGGAGGTGTTAGCTGGCTCACTGGCCTCTGGGTCAATTCAGATGTTTAGATGGCCAATTGATGGCCACTTACTGAACTCCTTGGGCTGCCGCTGGTATTTTACCCATAAAATGAAGGGGGTTGCTTCCTGTTTGGCCACTCTCAGGCTATCGGAGCACCCCACCCCCAACAAGGAACACTAATTCTCCTTTTACATTTCCCTCCCCTCTCCCGTCAAGCCCACCCCAGGAATATCCTGGACCTACCACTGTCTGAGCTCCATAACCTCTGCTTTTTCATGGGCTGACAGAAGTCCCAGCAGCAGCTCTTGCTCTTGGTGATGTTGGTGGGCCAAGGGAGATGCCAACCATTTTTCTGGCAATTCACGGGGATAAGACTTCCTCTTTAATGGGGGATTAAATGGCTGTGGGTCAGTTTGCCAAGCGCACTGTTTTGGTCCAGATTTTTCACCGGGGGTGAGTACTCTGTTCCCTCCATATAAAATTCAACCCCTAGGGTCCAATTTTGAGCAAGTTTTATATATCCGGCTTCTGGTTTGTCCTTGGGTGCACAGACCTCTCTCCATTCATAAACACTCCTAAGCAAATAGCCTTGCTAATATTTACTTTACTCTGAATAGATGTGATAAAGATTTATAGTTTCTGAATCTGATCAAATATAAAGAGTAAATGATATGGGCTTCAGTGATTATTGTTAAACCTGCACAGCAGTGAGCGGGGTTGATTGGCAGGCGTGGGCTGCAGTCGGGCCAGCTGACCCTGGAAAAGGTTTGGAGGCAACCACATAGGCTGCCAGATGAGGGGGTGGGTTGTTCTAAAGGCCTGCCTTGGTGCTGTGGAACTTCATCATAAAATAAAAACAGAATGCCCCTGCAACCCTCATCCCTCACCACACCGCTCCTGCCCCCGCCTCCACCCTCACACACACTTCCCATGCCCCATCCATGCTTGCTCATGCCCCCACTTTCTATGGCCCTTCATGCCACCCTATGTCAAGGTATGCTCCCCAAACCCATATGTCCCCATGCCAAATTATGCCCCCAAACAACCTCCATTGTCACTTATGCCCCCCCATGCTAAGCTATGGCCCCCCCAAAGAAAAACCTATGGCTCCTCATGCCCCATGCCAAGCCATGGTGCTTCCATGCCCATTCATAGTAAATAAACATTGTGAAATTGACACCATAGATCAGAGAGCCAAAGCAGTCAATCAAGCAATGCTTTCCCTCAGGCACATGTGTTTTAATATGCTAATGGATTTTGGGCTCTCAGTCAAGCCTTATTATGCATTCTTGGCTGAGAGCAAAGAAATGTTTAGTTACACAAAGTTTCAAGTGCTTGCAGTTTTTGCTAGTGAGACTATAAATGGCCTGGGTGATTTACACTTTTATTGCTCTGTAGCAAAAAGCAGTTCTGTTAAAGAAAGTGGAAAGTTATTAATGAATGACTGTCTTTTAAAAACTTTTCTTAAACACATTGTGCTGCCATAATAGGATTCATTGCTTCTATGCAGTGTATTGTGGCTGAATCGGCATGGAAATGACATTGCTTGGCATAGGGAGAAATGATGGGTTATAGGGGGTGGGTGCAAGCACACCTTGGCATGGAGGGTGGCGTGAGTGATTATAGAGGTTGTCCATAGCTTGGCATGGAGGTATGTGGGGGCATAGGGGTTATTTGTTGGCATAGTTTGGCATGGGTGCATGATGGGTAATGGGCATTATTTTGAGAGATACCTTGCCATAGGGGCATCAGAGGCCATGGGGATGGGTGAAGGGGCATACCTTGGTATCGGGGCATGAGGGGTTGTAAGGGGTGGGTTAGGATGAATACCTCGGCATGAGGGGTGTATGAGGAGGACTTATTGAATGTACCCTTTAATAGGTTCTCTCCTGCAGACAGTGGTTCATGACACCTCTTATGTGTATCAGCCATGACTCTGAGAAGATGATGTGGAGATGCCGGCGTTGGACTGGGGTAAACACAGTAAGAAGTTTAACAACACCAGGTTAAAGTCCAACAGGTTTATTTGGTAGCAAAAGCCACACAAGCCACACAGAATTCCCACTCACCTGAAGAAGGGGCTTGCAGCTCCGAAAGCTTGTGTGGCTTTTGCTACCAAATAAACCTGTCTGAGAAGATGGCCAGACTCCATGAAAATTGTTATGGACTAAGATTTGCCTATCCTGGCAATAGAGCCAGCCAGGTCAGGAGTGCGAGGTGCGGGTTCATGACCTGAACCAGCCCACATCCTTACAAAATACCCCTGAAAATCAAAAAGTCCTGGAATGAGGCCTGGAATTCTGGAATTGAGACCCAACTATCATTTTTAAAGAGCTGCCTGATCATCTCAACTCGACTAAAACCCATCCCATTGTCTTTCAGCTTGCAAAATGTTGAACTTTATGTATGATATGTTAAAGCCCAAAGCAGACCTATCAACTGTAATATTCAGATCACCATATGAGAATTATTTGCAAGGTAGCCTGTCTTGTGAGAGGTCGACTTCTCTGCTCCCTGTGACCCAGGGTAGTACGTGATAGACATGTGGGGGCGAATACCCTCTCCCTTTCTCGACGACTTATCCCCTATGTTTTTCCAAATCCATCTCCCCATTTAGTCATGGGTGGCACAGTGATTAGCACTGCTGCCTCACAGCGCCAGGGACCCGGGTTCAATTCCAGCCTGGGTGACTGTCTGTGTGTGGTTTGCATGTTCTCCCCCTGTCTGCGTTGGTTTCCTCCGGGTGCTCTGGTTTCCTCCCACACTCCAAAAATGTGTGGGTTATGTTGGTTGCAGTAAGAAGTCTCACAACACCAGGTTAACGTTGGTTCACCCCAGTCCAACGCCGGCATCTCCACATTATGTTGATTGGCCATGCTAACTTGTTCCTTAGTGTCAGGGGGATTAATAGTTTAAATAAATGGAGTTAGGGCCTGGGTGGGATTGTTGTCGGTACAGACTCGATGGGCCATATGGCATTGCAGAGATTCTATGATTCTATGACTCTCACAACAGACTAAACTGATTCCTTCTATTGTGTTCCGAGATGTTTTGAATAATTAAACAGTTGTTGGGACACATGTTATATGGCCCACAAGGTAAACTTGCATTGCAAATTGAGCTGTGCTGGAAAAGAGATGACTTCTACTGGCAAGAGGGAATATACATCATTGTAAAGTAATACAGTTAACAGTGTCATGTAGTATTGCAATTGGCCAAGTCCTAAAATAGAACAGTTGACAATATCATCATGTAAAACAGATACTAATAGAATAATACAATTAGCAGTCATGGAGTAATATAATTAATAAAGCCAGTAATGCAGTAACTTTACAGATAAGAAATAAAATTGTGTTGTAAGCATAGTTTCTAAATTTATTGTTCAATTTTAAAATCTTTAAATGTTAACATTTTGACATTCAATTTCTTGAAGAAAATCTTTAAAACTCCAAGTCAGTTGCTGCTTCAGAACCAAATTATTTGACCAAACAATAACATAAATTAAATTGATTGACTCATTCAGGTATATATCGATTCTAAATTACCCCAAACTTACCTCCAAAGATTAACTTCAGCAGTTTTTCACCAAAGAGACAATAGGCATTCACAACCCTTCCAAACTTGGTGCTTTAGAGATTTGACATCACAAATCATTTAAAAATATTCTTTCCACTACTTATGTTTCCAGTCATCAAGCTACATTTGAGTTTTTGTGTCAAATTTCCTCCTGATAGATAAAGTTTCTGAGGATAATGTTAACTTCAGATGCTAATGTAAAATGGGTTACATTAGATGAGGTATGATGGGTGATCAATCGAATATTTAACCTCTTGACAAAATGTAAAAGTCCCCCCAGAGATTTAATTCATGAGGGAAAAAATTGGCAGAAAATTCAATGGTTAAAATGTAATCTTTCTTTGTATCCTTTCTTTCTTTCTAACTGTATTTTTATCTGAGTGTTTTAGTGCATCATGATCAAAAGCCCATGACCAATATTTATAGCAAGTTATAGCTAAAGCAAACAGAGTTTTAGATGGCAGACACAGGGCAATTCATGACAAAACATTTTGTTCTTGGATGAGGCTTTGACTAGGCCTCAGTTGAAATACTGGGTGGCACAGTAGTTCGCACTGCTCCCTCACAGTGCCAAGGACCTGGATTCAATTCCGGCCTCGGGTCACTGTCTGTATGGAGTCTGCACGTTCTCCCCGTGTCTGCGTGGGTTTCCTCCAGGTGCTCTGGTTTTCTCCCACGTTCCAAAGATGTGCAGGTTAAGTTGATTGGCTATGCTAAATTGCCCGTTACTGTCAGGGGACTCGTGGGGTAAATACGTAGGGTCACAGGGAGAGGGTAGAATTATTGTCGGTGCAGGCTTGGTGGGTCGAATGGCCTCCTTCTGCACTATAGGGATTCTATGAAAATACTGCGCCCAGTTTTGGTTACTTCACATATTGAGGCTCTGGAAATGGAGTAGAGGAGGTCCACAAGGTTACTTCCCCGTTTAAATCATCAGAGTGACCCAGGTAGGCTCAACGAGGTGGCTCTGTATATTTATAAATATGTTGACGTGTGCAGTTAGATTGAAGATTATTGTTTAATAAACAAACTAGATTGTGTTTATGCAGAGCAATTGTCAACCAGGGCTCACGCAAATGATCAATAGACAGAACTAGGTTGGCTGTTAGACAATGCTTCTTATTCTAAAGAATGGGTTGATTAGTGGAGATCTCTCATGTGGTGAATAATGATGTACTGAATTCCACCAAGATGGAGCTAAACCCTGAGGGGAATTTTCCCATCCTACTCGCCATGGGAATCATAGCAGGTGGGGGGGGGGGGTCCATGCAAACATCTGTTGACTGCAGGCGGGGTTTTCCAGTTTTGGGGTGAGTGTGGCTGGAAACTCCGACCCCTTGGGCGCAATTTTACCTTTTTCATTCTAAGTGTTGGGCAGACTTGAAACTGGGAGAGTTTCAGATCTGACTTTTAGGCCAGTTTTCAATCCCCCTCCATACACACTCTGCCTGCAAGAATTTGAGTATGTCAGATTTGTGCTGCAGAAGCCTGTGGACGGGGCTTCATGTGTCTGAAAGTCTGCAGAGGGAGGTGTTGCGCATGTGCAGGCTTCTGATGTTACACATGCACATTAGCAGCAGCAGGGGTCTGACAGAAAAGAGAGAGCTGTCAGGCCCCTGCTAGTGCAGGCTGCCTGAAGCAGCTCCCTCCCCCTGCAATCGCGGGGTCCCGTGGCCTGAGATACAGCCCCTGTCGACGCCCCCCTCATCACCCAGATCAATCGACGACCCTCCCTCCCCCACCGATCATGGACTGCAGAGTGGCATCGGGCCCCCTCCCCCCATTAGCCCCGCTCCCAATTGCCCCTCCCCCATTAGCCCCACTCCCAGCACTGCCCGGTGGGCATTGCCTAGGTGCCCGGTGGGCATTTCTCAAGTGCCAGTCTGGCACTGCCCAAAGGGCAACCCCCCTTGCCCTCAGCCTCCCAGGGGGGCCTCAATGGCCTCTGGTTCCACCAGCGAGGCCACGTCAACTGCTCCCCATTAATGGGGGGCATGTCTATTCCTCACCAGCACCAACCTTTTCTGGAGAGGTCATAAAGGGGGCCAAGTCTGGACGATTGAGCACCAGGCTCAGTAAGCAGATGTAAATGTTCATTTCCGTCGAGGGGCTGACTGCGCCAGATATCCGGTGTTTGTAAAATGGCACCGACCGCAAAAATTGGCGCCATCACGCTCAACGCTTTACAGCTCATTTTACCACCACATTGTGCCCAGAAACAGGTGCAATGCGATGGTAAAATCACTCCCCACAGTTTCTGGCAAGGGTGAATATAAGATCATATAGCAGACTACAATACAATCAATCAGATATACAATCAAATGGATATACAATCAGATCCATGTGATCTCCCGGGCTAGTTTTGATCACCTAAAGGACACAAAGGAATTTTTCAGACTTTTCCCGAATTGACATGGTCTTTTTCTCTGTTTTTTGTTTGAAGGTATCATCACACATCTCCAACTCGGTGATGTAGGTCTGTATTGTGATGCACAAAGTATGACAATTATATGAGACAGATTAGATGGACTAGTGAGACTTTCTGGCCAGGCCTTTCACTCCCAGGTTGAGTAGCAGGATTAGGGAAAATTCCTGGCATGTCACTCCTGCCTTGGGATAAGATGCCCCAAATGGTGGTATCTTCAATCCGGGGGGTGGGGGGGGGGGGGGGGGGGAGGGGATGGTGGTTACTGGATGGTATTGGACTCACCATACCCAGATATGGATCAAAGGTGGCCACAAGGACTGCCTCGTGCTGTTTGAAAGGCCCATCTTGGTTCTCTGGGGCTTTGTCCCAGTTGTTTTCTTAGTCCTCACTTCCCACATCCCCTCACCTCCGCAATCCTCATGCCCATATACGGCAACTCATACCAGCCAATGTCCACACCTCGTACAAACTTCACTGTGTAAAAAATACAGTCCCATTCATTGAAGCCCATCCAATAGATTTAAAATATCTCAAGTGCTTAATCCCTTATAAAACAAACATATGTATTCATAACCCCACATTGAAGACAGGTAATCCTTTAATAATCACTTTGAGCTGTCCATTAAACTATGAATTTACAGGCCCACTATGATAATGGTAGGTTGTGGAAAGCAGTCGAGCATTCCTAAAATCAAAATGGTAGCACTTAATAACAGTTTCAATAACAAATAATCTAAGAGCTTGATGGCTGTACAGACCTATCCACTCCTTCATTAGTACTTATGAATTCTCTAAAGATTCTTAACTCCACATTGTTGGATAAGCCCTTGCTTCAGCGAAAATGGAGTCTGTCTGAACTCAGCGCTGAGTTCAAATTGCTTTGCTGAACTTGGGTTTCCCACATGTGGGAATCATATCCCACCCTTGTTCCCTCTTCGTTGGTGAGAATAGACGCTGTCAGGAATGGGAGCAGCATTCCCAGACTCAGGTCCCGCCTGCCATTTTGGAAAATCCCTGACATCTCCACAACTGCAGGAATATCCAAGCCTTCATGTCTGTCATTGTGTATGTTGGTAAAATTTGTTTATTTTCTAGTTTCCTTATTTACCAATAATATTCAGCAAAATATTTATGCTCAAAATCAAATGTCACTCCATCACATTCCAATTAAACAAGCCTTGCCCTGTCATATTCCCACTATGATGTGGAGATGCCGGCATTGGACTGGGGTAAACACAGTAAGAGTTTTAACAACACCAGGTTAAAGTCCAACAGGTTTATTTGGTAGCAAATGCCATTAGCTTTCGGAGCGCTGCTCCTTCGTCAGATGGAGATTTCACTCCATCTGACGAAGGAGCAGTGCTCCGAAAGCTAATGGCATTTGCTACCAAATAAACTTGTTGGATTTTAACCTGGTGTTGTTAAAACTCTTACTGTATATTCCCACTATGACACCCCATTATGCTTCTCCCATCCATCTGGATTCAAATAGGAGAATGCTTTGGATGGCTATAGATGTATGAATGTAAATGTGACTGGATTATCACATACTTCTAAGAATATAATGGTAATGGTTCAAAATATGCAGGCCATTTGTAATATGCTATTATAGATGCACATGTGACTCCATGGACCTTAAGAATCATTTAAGGAGCTTGTCCCCATTCTGCTCCCAAAGATATATTTATATTTGCTTTTCCCAGAGCCACCAACACAATTCTTTGTAAATAAACTAATCTCTCCAATACCCAACTATCCATATATCCCAAAGGTTAGATCAAACACACACTCTTGTCCTCTGCCTTGAGACTGGCCTCCCAGGATCTACATTATCCACCTGATACATGGCTGTCATAGACCTTGAGCTTGCTGTGCATGACCCAATTGTAAAAATGAGTGAAAGCTACACTTATAAGATGGACAAAGGGAGTCACGGTTTTCTTTGTCCATTTAAGAATGCTGCAAAATAAATTGGATGAAAGCAAAAACTCCATTCATAAAAACTGTCTTTGTGGGTGAAAGCATAAAGATAGGGCAAGGGAGAAGCATAGAATGTTCCGACGGGTAACCCAAAACATCTTGGTGATCTGTCAGCTAACATTCAGGTAAAAGAACTAAATCCTGCAATCCGATATTATAGCAAAGGACGAGCACAGAGATATTGCCCAAAGGTGACTAGCGCCAGAGATAAGGATCCAGAACCTTGATATCAGCCTAATCCAACCAACCACATGAAAGGACAAAGAAGAAGCAATGCACGAGCAGGTTATCCAGGGCCTAACAAACTTTGGGGTCATCTCAGTATCAAGATCAGAGTGAATCTCATTCCATTCCCTTGTGTGAGAGAGGTGCCATGACAACGAATATGATGATTGAGTGAGATCTACCTGCAACTTAACCTCTAACCACAGACATATTGAACTGTTTGAAGAAGATCTGTTTTAAAAAAACATACAAGTATAGATAATGACCAAAGATGGATATCAACAGTCACCTGATGTCTGATGCTGTAAAGTTGATCAACTTTCTGCAAAGTCCATATGAATTGCATTGCATACCTGCTACACAAAATTTCACACCTGGGGGAAGTGGGGGAGGTGGAGGAGGTGGAGGAGGTGGGGGAGGTGGAGGAGGTGGGGGAGGTGGAGGAGGTAGGGGAGGAGGTGGGGGAGGTGGGGGGGGGAGTGGGGGGGAGGGGGGGTGGGGGAGGAGGTGGGAGGGAGTGGGGGGGAGGGGGGTGGGGGAGGAGGTGGGGAGGAGGTGGGGGGGGTGGGGGGGGAGGTGGGAGGTGGGGGGGTGGTGGTGGATGTGAAGGATAAAATGACTCCATCTTCTGTTGATTTATATCTCAAAACTGTATCAAAATGAACATTTGGATTACTACAACAAGGGATGCAAGACATGCTGATTGAACTTCCCTTCCATGAATATACGGAGAAGAGATTTAAACTGGCTCTGACAAACAGAGAAGGAAGAACAAGCAGCAGGAAAAGAAACACAACTGTTATTGGAAAAGACTGCAGCAAGAGTGGAAGCAAATATCTCTCTGGAAGCAAATATCTTTAACAGAGTGCAGACCTGAACCATGCGAATTCCAGAATTTTGCCTGAAACCACCTAACTTCAACGGCCACAACATTCCACAATCCACAATCAACTTTCTTAATTCAGAGCTCTGTCTGTGTATGCCATCATGTCTTTTTTTTTCTCAGGTTTTAGAAACTAATAAGCTTACTCTTTCTTTAACTCAAAAAAACCTGGTTTGATTGCCCCTTTATTAATTAGTAAAAAAATACATTTGGACTGGAAAAGTTATCTACGGGCAAAAGAATTTTTAGAAACCTTGCTGTGACAAACAAAGGGAAGGCAGTACACTCCTCCACACTGGGTCATAACAAAATTTAAATCGTGCCTGGCGTCGAAGTTCTCATTATAGTAATTTACAAGGAATGATTTAGTCCAGGTTAGAAATGCCATTCAGTCTGTTTTTTGATTGGTCACTTCGAACAGTTGTCAACAATTATTGCTTAAAGCTCGGATATCATAGACAGATCATTAGTTTTCACTTAAGTGGTTTATTTGTGGTAATAGGCTGCTTAACTGACATATTCTTGGAATCTCATACATAGCTCAAGGCATTCCGAGACATTTCAAGTGGGTAGATGTTCCTTGATGCTGCAAATGGATATCCCTATTTGGACATAAATCCATGATCCATTAGTAATACTACAAGGATTACACAGTGGTCATAATTAGGAATAAATAGGTTCTAAGTGAGAAAATATACAAGGGTGAAATTACTTGTGCATCAGAACTAGTTTTGGGATGTGGCAAATCACCATTATGTTGAGACATTTAGGGCAGTATTTTCCAGCCGTGCTCACTCCAAAACTGAAAAAGCTGCCCAAGGTCAACAGACGATTGTATGGTCTGCCCCCCCCCCCCCCCCCCGCCCGCTACAATTCCCGTGGAGAGTGGGACGGGAAAACTCCCACCCAAATCTTTTTTTAAAAAATGCTTGAGTATATAAAGTAATTTTGAATTTGCCCAGATATCTATCTAATCTTTTCCATAACATCAGCCTCAAACTTAACTCTGGCCATGAGACAGGAATGCAGAAATTTTGCTGTTCAAATATGGAAAATAAATCAATTAATTGTACCATTCTTGCTATAAACACGTTGATCACCATTTTGAGTTTGAAGTTGATTGTGGTCAGAGATATTCCTGCTGGAAGGGGCAGGTACATTCAACAGGAATTCAATGACATTGCATGAACCCAATGCAATTTTAACTTTTAACGTCCCGTCCATCAGCCAACCCACTGAATGAGAGTTAGCAGCCACTGCACTTGTGTCGACTGAGATGTTTTATAGCTGGTGAATTCTGACAGTGTGAGTCTGAGAGGGTCCCATTGCAGACCACAGCATTTCAGCTGCTGCCCATGCAGTCCAGCCTAGCTGATATTCTGGCATGGTGGTGGAGCATGTGATGAGGAAGCAGATATGCTAAAATCCTGACAGAGGGAAAACGTGCTGCTCTAAGGCCATTCCCATGGGACTGGGGCTCAACATTTCCACTTCCCCCTTACAATAGGAAAGAGAAAGGAACAAAAGTTAAGATGACACTGAGAAGTCGCACAATATTAGGTGACATATCAGGAACCAACTTGATGTAGTCAAGTTTGGACATTGAAAAATGGTAAGAGTTTTAACAACACCAGGTTAAAGTCCAACGGGTTTATTTGGTAGCAAATACCATAAGCTTTCGGAGCGCTGCTCCTTCGTCAGATGGAGTGGAAATGTGCACATTTCCACTCCATCTGATGAAGGGGCAGCGCTCCGAAAGCTTATGGTATTTGCTACCAAATAAACCTGTCGGACTTTAACGTGGTGTTGTTAAAACTCTTACTGTGTTCACCCCAGTCCAACGCCGGCATCTCCACATCATTGAAAAATGCACAGAGGTTCTTGAAAGGATGTAATCATTAGGCAAAGACTTTGTTCACAGCCGCCCCGAGCCACAAAATGCCCTTTAATGACAACTTCTGAAGGGATGGCAGACTGCAAAATACATAACACAAAACTGTCGAGTGCAGACAGGCAGACTTATTGAAGGTAGAGCAGTGGTTTGAATACAGGCCAGAATTTTACACTTCCACTTTTCCCTGTGGATTTTTAGATGGCTGGGAGAGAGTGTGAAATTGCAGGGATGGGAGTTCCTCCAAGTTTCTGCCTGCTCTGACCACGCAGAGATTTTATATGGGGGGAAGGCAGGCAAAGAGAATGTGAAGCTCTCCCTTGCCCCATTTAAGGCCCTTAGACATCCAATTAAAGGTTACTTAAGGGCCATTTCCCTTCCAGCTTCAATATTGAGGCTGGACAGCAGATTGCAGATCCATGGGGGAAACTTGAAAATAAGTAAAGTTCAATCTTAGGTGGAACGGGGTGGGGGAAGGGATGCCTTCTTCAAAATATGCCTTCTGAAGCACCCTTCCCTTAAGGTCTGGACCTCCCTACCTATCCAGGTCTATACTCCAAGACTATGATCACTCCCCAGACCTTCCCTACCCGACTCCTTACACTTATCTAGGTCTCTAGTTCCTGAGACTGACCATGCAGTTCCTCTTCTGACCACTACAGCACTGTACAGATGCCAGTCTATCAGATTGGCTATCAGCTTTCCAAGGTGGGACTTCCTCCTGAGACAGGGGCAGAAGTCTGCCTAATGGGGCTTAGAGCCTCGAAAGCTTGTGTGGCTTTTGCTACCAAATAAACCTGTTGGACTTTAACCTGGTGTTGTTAAACTTCTTACAATGCCAATCAATGCAGGGCTGTTGGAGTTGGTGAGGGTCCTCCAATAGAGCTGCAACTTTTTTTTGGCCTTGGCAGCTCTTCTTGGGCCCCAGTTGCATCATCTCAGGAGATGGCTACAGCCTCCAAGGTAGACTGCAGTTGGCTGACACCCTGGGAGATGACACACTCAGAATGGGATCAGACCTCTCTATACTTCAGCTTTGGTGGTCAAATTCTATTGTAAGCCTTATATACCACCACAAACAGATTTCTCACTGTTCAAACCCCTGTAAATCCCACCCTTGTCTTCTTCAGCAGAACTTGGAGAAACCATTCTCCAGTAAGCTATCTCCAGGTCTGCTCCTGCTGTTACTATTTGCTGCTTTTCATTAGCACTGAAGATTTCACAACCTCACTCTCTAAATTGGCACACTGTGAATCCTTGTGCTGCTGCTTTAGGAACATAGAAACATAGGAATTAGGAGTAAAAGGAGGCAAATACAGCCCTTCGAGCCTACTCTGCCATTCAGTCAGATCGTGGCTGATCTCTCCCTGGTCTCAAATACATCTCCCTAGGATTTGCTTTAGGATAATGGAGAGCAAGATGCTGCTTATCTTCTTTGAGGGAATCTGGCTGTCAAGAAAGACTTACTGGAATGAGTGGCACTGCAAGGCCACAGAATAGAAGATGACAAGTGACAAAGCAGCTTGATATGTAGTCAAGTTGGGCAATTGTGCATTTTTGGAGGTTTATTGAAGGGTTAAAGTAATAGTCAAGAGACTTCATTCACAGAAACCACTGGTCACAAATTGCCCTTAAATAACAGCCCCTGTAGGGACACAGACCTTAAACAGTTTCTCCTCCAGCCCTGACAGCATTGCAATATTGGTTTACCCTTACCTTGGTTTTATTCCTCTTCCTGGTGTTGAGGCTTTCTTGTCCTGCAGAGAAGGACAGAAGGTGAGAGTCACTGCATTCCTTAAAGAAAGGAGATTACAGATGCATGGGGCAGCTGCCGATGGGCTGTCAGAATGTAGAGATGCTGAATTGAAAGCTGGTGTGTGGAGTGTGAAATGAGCAAGGAACCGAGAGTGGAATTTTCCAGGCTTGTTGCGGCGGGGGTGTAAAATGTGGCGAGGGAGATATTCAAAATTTCATTGACTTTGATGAGATCAGGAAATCCCGTCAGCAGGAGGGGCCTTACAACTCTGCCGCAATAGTGTAGCTGAATTGTGCGAAATCTAGTTTGCACATTCTCCTCGTGTCTGCGTGGGTTTCCTCCGGGTGCTCCGGTTTCCTCCCACAGTCCAAAGATGTGCGGGTTAGGTTGATTGGCCATGTTAAAAAATTGCCCGTTAGTGTCCTGAGATGAGTAGGTTAGAGGGATTAGTGGGTAAAATATGTAGGGATATGGGGGTAGGGACTGGGTGGGATTGTGGTCGGTGCAGACTCAATGGGCCGAATGGCCTCTTTCTGCACTGTAGGGTTCTATGAATCTAGTGAGCTTGAGGAGAATGGTGCAAGTGGTTACTGTGAAAAACCAAGGAAGAGGCAAGTGTGTGTTTGTATTGAGAAGGAAAGTTATTATTATATGTCCTGGGTGAGATTTTAAGGCCTTGCTCAAGTGAGACTGGAAATTCCTGCCCGAGGTCAACGGACATTTCCATTGTCGGCCCCTTGCCCGCTTCGATTCCGTGGCCGGCAAGGTGGTAGAGTTCCGGCGCCTGTGTAGAATGGGCAAAGATGTGATAAAGAGGAAGGATTTGCAGAGAGTGGAGGAGGGGAAAGGACCTGTGGCCATGTGTCGCTGAGAGAATTGGAGAAATGAAGAGCAACCCTCATTTCCTCTTCCATGTCTAGGGGCAGGACGATGGGGTGGGTTGGAGCTGATGGCCTCAGCAATATTTCTCTATACCTGGTGAATATAGTGCGTCCATTAATCAGGTGGGACACACCCCAGTGAGACCAGGGTTTTTTAAATTCCCCAGGTCTAATTTTGGATTGAGAGGGTGAGTTTTGAGCTGACACTTGAACTTAGCTCAGAAATCTGACACTGAGGTAAAATCAAAGAGGTAAATGTTTATCATCAGCAATATCTAGATTTCACACTAAACAGTAAGTACAATAACAATATGATTCACAGAGATACTAGCACTCACATTACATCTCGCATAAATGTGCAATCTTAAAGTCTTTTCGACTTGGCCTCCATTATGCAGGGTCTCTCACTTCCCATGCAATGATTTCAATCCTTGAGTTACATTCACCAATAAAGGTCCCTGGACGTGGTTACCATTGACACGGCACACGTCTACCCCCCTCTCTCACTCATGTCATGACAATCCTGCCGGCACAGAATCCCCAGAGGCTCCCTTCTCCAACCCTTTCAAATGGTCCAGTTGTCTTTGATAGCAATGAAACAGCATAAATAGGTTTTGTCCAGTACACAACCCCTTGCCCTTCTTATCTTCAGCTCTCTGCTGTTTCCACCTGGATAACATGCACAGTAACAAGTTTCTGCTTTACTCGCAACACTTGACCAAAGACTACAAAACAGAAAACTGTTGGAAGGAACCTTGTGTATTTCCTCTTCATATTAATCCTCAGTGTGTTCTGAACTGCCAAATAGAAAACCATGGCTGACCCAGCTCCAGTACAATTAGCTTTTGAGCTACCCTTTGCTTATTAGCTGTTCATCTCCATGCCAACCACCGGTCACATGGCCATTTCTTAGAACCTAATGATGCCATAATCAGGAAACCAATTAGCACTCTTTCAGAATACTCTTTAGCACATTTTGCTCTTCAAGGGAAATCATACAAAAGGAAATACAGGCCCTCACAGCTCAGTGGCTATACTGCCCCATTAACACTCATCAGACCTGATGACGTGGTTGACGTTATTTGAATAGGGCCTACACAAAGGGCCTTCCTATTTCAGGCAGAAAGCCCATTGCGACAAATGCACCAGGATCCCAGGACTCCATTTTGCCATTTCAGCTTGGATAAAAGCAAAATACTTTGGATGCTGGATATCTGAAATAAAATAGAAAATGCTGGAAACACTCAGCGGATCTGGCAGGACCTGTGGAGAGAGAAACAGAATTGACATTTAGGTTCTAACGAAAGATTGATTGAATGGAAGTGTAAATACTACGAGTTGTCACAAAATGAACAGGAAAGCAGGTGACTCTACTCCAGAAGTAGAGTCATGCTTCCAGCACAATCAGTTCTAGAGCTTACATCACTTGGCAAATGTCAATGTAAGTACAATTGTGACCCTACTATTATATAGAATATGTGTTGAATTCTGTCACCAATAGCTCACTTGAGCAGCTATATCATCAGGATTCAACACAGTATCTTCACCACTACAACTGCATGCCAGATAGATGAGTAAGATAATAGAATGAAAAGCAATCTACTTTCAAGATGCTGAAAGGAGCGATAGAATTAAGTTCGGAAAAGTATTCAGAATTTACGTTGAAGCATTATAGGACAAGTTATATGTACGTTTTTTTAACCTTTATCATTCCATAATTGAGTAACTTATTCAACTGTAGTGGCTTCTCATAGTCATGTTCTGTCTGTTTCTGACAAATAAAGTTACATAACCCAGATAACCAAAGTATCCATGGTTAAGGAAAGATTCAACAGCACCTCGCACTCTGACAGTGACTTAATGTGGTTTTCAACAAAGATCTCCTTTCACTAGTCTTTAGTGAAAGGAGATCTGAGGAGAGCTCAGACACTCAGTTGGCACAGTGGCACAGTGGTTAGCACTGTTGCCTCACAGTGCCAGGGACTCAGGGTTGATTCCAGCCTTGGGTCACTGTCTGTGTGGAGTTTGCACGCTCTCCCTGTGTCTGTGTGAGTTGCCTCCGGGTGTCCCAGTTTCCTCCCACAGTCCAAAGATGTGTAGGCTAGGTTGATTGGCCATGCTAAATTACCCTTAGTGTCAGGGAGACTAGCAGGGTAAACACATGGGCTTACAAGGGGTACAGCCTGAGTAGGATTGTTCTTGGCACAGGCTTCTTGGGCCAAATTATCCCCTTCTGCATTGTGGGGATTCTATGACTCCCATTTTTCATTGGAGCGAGAGTCCTGCCCAAATTTTAACGAGATAGGAATAGTAATCATCTGACGTTACTTACAATGACCTCTTTGTCATTTTAATGAGATTAATTTGGGTGAGCCAGTTGTAAATGTTGATAAGTAATTGGTCCATATCAGTACAGCAATCAGATTTGTGACATTTGAAGTGTAGTTAATAGTGCACTGCTTTAGGATTTAATAGCCCGAAGCAGCTAAAAGGTCAAGTCTTACAAAAAGCTTTCTGGCTGTGAGCCAGTTTGTGGTTGCTGTCGAAATGTCAGAGGCGATTGCTGCACAGACTTCATTGTATCCATGTCCAGTGTGTGTCCTGGAAGGCTGCACAGGTGTCATCTTCTGTGGCTGCAGGAGACAACCCTGATAGCCCAGGAGCAACCCGTGATTTCCTGTTCAGGGCCTGCATTGCCCTGGAATGAAGAGATATTGTCAGATAAATGAGCATTCACTTGCATTCACTGGGACGGCACGGTGGCACAGTGGTTAGCACTGCTGTCTCACAGTGCCAGGGAGCCGGATTCGATTCCTGGCTTGGGGCACTGTCTGTGTGGAGTTTACACATTTTTCCCATGTCTGCGTGGGTTTCCTTTGGGTGCTCCGGTTTCCTCCCACGTCCAAAGATGTGTGGGTTAGGTGGATTGGCCATGCTAAATTGCCCCTTAGTGTCAGGGAGACTAGCTAGGGTAAATGCATGGGGTTGTGGGGATATGGCTTGGACGGCATTGTGGTTGGTACAGACTCGATGGGCCAAATGGCCTCCTTCTGCACTGTAGGACTCTACGATGTAGAACAACTTGTACATTGAATGAGTGAATTGCTTTCCTGTTGACAAGGGTAGTGGCATTGATCAATGGAGCATGTAATATCATGTGGGAACAATCTCAATCCTCTTCAATGTTTATTAATTCCACCATTTGGTAGAATTACTAAGTCCTGTCATAATGTTGTCTGTTGATGATGAACACAGTGCATTGAATTGCTTCTTGGTTCAAAAACATCTGATAGTGATATCTTTGTGGCAACGAGATTCAGGGTGGCAGGATGGTGCTTGAGATGGAGGTGGGCCAGAGAATATAGTGTTGCAGCATGCAGCGTAACTCAGTGATGGCTCCCTGAGTCAGATGAGGGTAGTAGCCTGTCTAGAGTGAGACTAGTGTTAGATTGTTGCTTCCATGTTTCTCTGTTGCTCTTCCAAACCTGGCATGCTGGACTCTGAGGTTCAGGGGAGCACCACCAACCACTCAGACAGGAGTGGCATCCTCCCCCCCTCCCCCCACCACTCAAAGCACAGGTCACAAACCTCCACACCACCGAGGCATGAGGGTAACTCGACCTGACCCCTGTTCAGCCCACTCCTCCTCAGATCCTCCACTCAGCTTCCCTTACCCCTTCGTGGTCTGAAAAATAGGCAGTTAAAGTTTAGCATCTTTGTACACATCGCAGTTAGAATCAATAGAGGTACAGGCTGTACAGGCTGGGGTCAGTGATCAGTCAAATGTGGAGAAATAGTGGAGAAATGACCACATCCAAGATCTTAAACTGTCTGGCTGGAACAGGGCTTAGGGAGAAGAAACAAAAGAGTTCTGATTGCAATTGAATAACAGCGTGAAAATCAGAGACCAGAAAGATCAAGGAGTTCAATAGATTTTTAATCACTAAGGGAATCAGGGGTTATGGATATGGAGAGAAAGTGGAGTTGGGGATTATATCAAAGCAGCCATGGTCACATTCAATGGCGGAGCAGACTCAATTGCCCAAATCCCTATTTCTGTTCTTGCGTCTTATGGTTTCGATCATCAGAAATGAAAGAATGTACTGAACCATCGACTAGTTTCAATTCTGTTCAACAGTATCCAGAGGACCGACACCAGAATGAGAAGGCCTTATTCCCAACAAATGAGAGGAGAATGAGGTATGGTAGATTAGTGAAGGCACCACAACACTTAATCTGTGTCAGAGAAAGTGGGACCAAGTACCGAGGGTTCAATCGAAGCCCAGGAGATTTGTGAAGCCAGCAGAAGATTGTTAACTCTGTGCTGAGGGCCACTGGGGCAGTGGTGTTCTGCCCAGCATGCCTGAGGAGCTGACATTGTGCCTGTGAGATAGTCCCAGAGCACAAACCTGGGAATCCAGTCTCAGGAGACGAGATTGAAACGCTGGGAGGTGAGCAGTTGTTGAGGCAGTCCGAGTCAAAGTGAATTTTGGATAGGATTTTGAGCTATATGAAAGGAAGACTTGCAATTCCTCACAAGGAGAAAGAGGCCGGAATTCTACTGGTACCGCCCGCCCGAGGCCAACGGAGAATGCCATTCTCTGAGCCTCCGGGCGGATGTGCCGGAAAAATCAGGGCCGGAGTTTGAATGAGATTATGTGACTCAGTAAACACTGACATCTGGGTGGGGTGCTGAGAAGAGCATGGGATCTGTCTTGGTCAAACTTGCCATTTATTGAGCATTGTGCTGTGTTCAACACAGTTTGACTTTTAATTCACATGCATCTCATGTTAATTTTGAAGGTTAGGGGATAAGGTGGATATTGTTAATCATTTTACTTTTCTGAATCGGAATGGTAAATTTTATTTTGTTTGTTCAGAAACTATGGAATGTTGTGGCGTTATTCTCTTAGCAAATACCTCAGATCTCAAACTTTGTCCACTTTAAACAAAAGGTTACTGGTCCCTAACTGATTGTATCAAAACTTGGCAGTCTGATCCAGGATCAGAACAAGCGGAATCACTAGAATAGTCAGACAGAGACTCAGTTTAAGATCTCATCCATATTTGGCATTGTCTACAATGGAACACTTTAGAACTGCACTGAGTATCAGGCCTTCAGTACAGTGTGCACCCACAGCCATGCGCCACTCCTTGCATTATTCGCAATTAAAAAACAATAACAACTTGCGTGTACACAGTTCCTTTACAGAGATAATGCCGCAAGGTGTATCCAAAGCAGCGTGAGTTGATTTTCATAATATGCCAATAATGCATGATATTTGAGAACTATTGAGCTTTGTAGGAATTTCACATTTTTGCGACAATTATTACTGGGTGGCACGATGACATGGTGGTTAGTACTGCTGCCTCACAGCGCCAGGGTTTGATTCCCAGCTTGGGTCACTGTGTGTGTGGAGTCTGCACGTTCTCCCCATGTCTGCGTGGGTTTCCTCCGGGTGTTCCGGTTTCCCCCCACAGCCCGGAAGATGTGCTGGTTAGGTGCATTGGCCATGCTAAATTCTCCCTCTGCGTACCCGAACAAGCGCCGGAGTGTGGCGATTGGGGGTTTTCACAGTAACTTCATTGCAATGTTAGCCTACTTGTGACATTAATAATAAATAAATGATCTGTTTCGGATGTAATCCTTCAAGGTTTGCAGTTTCCATTTTCTCTGATCCACATTCCCTGTGGAGGCAGCTTCTCGATCAGAAGTCCACGGTCACCGAATCAACCTTATCCTCGAATTTGCTTTCATTTTCACTGTGTTATTAGAGTGCATTTACTCATTTGCAACATCTCACTGCTTCAACAACTGTCGGGTTTCTCTTATCTCTGGTTTTAACTTTTGTTTAAAGTGGCTAGTTTTCAGAGTAAGTCACACATTCCTTTCTACATTATGTTACAGACACAAAACGAAGGGATCAGGAAAGGATACCAGATAATATTTATGACAGCAAATCTCCTCTCACATGAAAGAAATATCACTCGCTTTCAAAAAAAAAGGAAACATGCTTCAATTCTTTGCTTCCACTTGGCAGCTATATTAGCCTTTTGATCACAGAACAAGCTATTTGATTTGAGCCATTCGTCAAACTGACACAACAGATAAAATGGAACATAACATTAAAAATCAGATGAAAAATAGTTTAATCGACATTAGTTCCAATTTTGGCAAAAGAAAATTCCTTGTAAAGATTAAATGCAATAATGAAATAAAAATACAGTCCAACTATAAGACATATGTATTCAACAAGAGTTACTTGGTGTGCTAAGGATTATACACACTGAATTGGGTTTCATCTCATGCCTATTGTCACTGTTCCGTGGAAATTTCTCAGGACATTTTGACTTTGCCCGAAGGTATTTGCTGCTGTATCTGAATGAAACTGACAGATTTAGGCGTCCACTTAATATTCTCCCATTTTGCTTCGACAAGCTTCCATGCCGAGGTGTTAATTCAATATAAAATCCAATCTTTGCTTAATACCTTTAAGCAAACATTGCAATCTACAAGTCTGACGGCTCTCCATTCTGATCAACACATGCTCGCCTGCTTAAACAGCTTGTTACATAGGAATATTAATGCAAAGGAGAAAGCTCAATGCTGCAATTCAGTGGCAAAATCAGTCTTCCTGATTACTTTTTAAAGCCATGTTCTGAAATCTATTACGGGAGGATATTAGAAACAATTTCAGCAACATTGTGGTCAACTTCAGTAACGTGATGAAATCATTTTACTTCGAGTCTTTGACTGTTAACCCCAATTTGCTGCTGAGTGATTGACAGGAACTCCTGAGCCCTTTAAGTGTACTGATTAAGTATACAACCTGGTCCCTTCCTCACATTAATCTCTGTTGTGAAAGCATAGACTATTAAGAATTTTTTTCTCCCAACAGGTTGACTTCTTCACCACTCGTGAATATTGCCATGAGTGTGAGGTGGCCTCATTTTATCACCGAGTGCCATACATTATTGAAAACGAATTAGTAGTGATTTGACGCATAGCAAAGGGTGCACCACTGATAATGCAGATGCATGTACGTGAACACATACAATAAGGTTATATACTCCAGCATTACTTGTTCAAAAGTATATTTATGCTCAACCACAGTAACACGTTTCCCCATCTTGGACAACATTGGGCTGCAAATGACTTGCTTACTGCTTCATTGAACGTACTGATTACATCAATCTCGGAAACAATTTATTTATCCAAATCAACATCTTTCGGTTTCTAACCTTGAGAAACAGATGCTTCATCTCAGGCTCTATATTTATTAATTTATCCACATTGGCGCACTCTTAATAATCCAAATATGATCAAGTTAAATTTTAAATTAGTGTCTTCACCTTGATCTACCCTTCTTTTTCCCAAGTCTGTTATCTTTTGTCCTTACAGATGTCTGGTTCGTGCATTTTTTGTTTTGCAAGTCAGATTCACTAAATGAAAATGTGGTTAATACAAATACTCCATTGTAAACAGTGTGCAATCTCAGATAAGCAAAATGTAGTTAATAAAATGATTGTATTCTTGCACTGCATCTGTTGATTTTGGGACACAAAATCGCCAAGATTTCATACCTCTAAGTTAAATCCCTTAAATATTATTCATGCTTTTTAAAAATTATCTCCAAATCTCAACCTTCAAAATACCTTGGCATTTTATGAGTTGTCTGGAAGGTATAACATATTTTACACTGGTTCCAGCAAAGTTTTTGCTAAATTGTTTGCCATACTTCACGTCTGGATGTATCTGTCTGTTTCTGTAATCTCCCTTATACATTCCTTTGCTGCTTTGAACCTATTCCCAAGACCAATATGGTCTAGATTTACAGCAAAGATTAAGTTCATCTAGTTTTTGAAGCTGCTGCTTTGGACTACATTGACTGAAAATCTAGAGTCTTGGCACCTTCATTATTTTACCCATTGTAACATGTTACCCAGTTAATTCTTGTTGTTGTATTGGGCGAAAGATCATTATAAAAGAGCAAGGGTTGGATTTTCACCACTGAGGTGGGCAAATCGAGGCAGAAAATTTCCCAAGTCTCTGGAACTACCTCAGTAGAATGCTAACCTGGGAAGCAGGGTATAAAATGAAACAGAGGGATGGCTGAATACCAAGGGGAGCTGGTGAGAAAGCCTATCTTAGTTTTCTGGGACCTTGTCCCAGTTTTATTAGAGGCTGTTAGGCACTCTAGCTCACACACCCACATCCCCTCATGCCCCAACCAACTCATGTGCCATCTCAATGGCTTCCATGTCCACTCAAGCTCTCCACTAATTCCCATGGCCCCTTATAGCCCCCATGGCAGCTCGCACCAACTCAGGATCTCCATCCACACCCCCATGGCTCCTCATACCCTCCATGTTGGTAGTATCGCAGACAGAATTTTACATATTTTCTGACTGTGATCAATGTGTTTTGCATGTGAGGTGTGTGTATTTTCTTACCCTCAGAGTGGTTGTACTAACTTTAATAATTCCAGCAGCAAGCTTTTATGAGTTTAAAAAAATAAAGAAGTATATTGATTATGCTACATTTTCTCTGAGGTTTAACAAATTGTGACGTCTAACTTAAATGGCGGACACATGCTATCACTCACACAATTAGATACAGATGAAGAACAAACAACATGATTACAAAGTATGTTTGTCTCAGTCTCTCTTTCATGATAGACCTGTAGCTTCTTAGATGAGTTAATGCGTTTAGTTGAAGTAACAGTTTTATAACTCCCAGCCACGTCTTTCTTGCCAGTGGGAGGTGGCGCGATGTTTGCTAGCAGCGGGCTTCTCTGATCCTGCCGCTGTCAATGGAATTCCCACTGATGTCACCCCACACCGACAGGAAACCCACAGGTGAGGTTGCACTGCCAGTGGGACTGGACTGGACAATCCCGCTGGTGTGAACGGCCGGAGAATTCCGGCCCTGCTGTCTTTGTGTCTGAATGACCCATTCAAATTGAAATTCCCCTTTTCGGAGGCAAGGCAATGGGGTGAATTATACCGTCCAGCCCACCACGGGAATCAGAGCAGGCGAGGGGCAGGCCATGGAAATGTCCACTTTGGTGGGATTTTCCGGTTTCAGGCAAGCACTGTCAGCAAAATCCCGCCCTATGAGTCAACATCAGTCAGGAAAATTTCTTTTGTTCCTGATGCGCTATCAATAAGGCGAAAGACTACCGGTGTGCCAATACAAGTGTAGGCTTTTATTCACAACAGAATCAGGAGCACATCCCAACAAATAACCAACCTGGACTGAACAAGGGGGAGGAGACAGCCACCTTTATACTAGGTGCCGAGGGGAGGAACCAAACTGGAAGGAGAGGTGTCCAGGTATGACAAACACACACAACGGTGGTCCATATAGGACAAAGGCACAACTGAGGTCCACCACATTCACCCCTTCCTTTAAAAAAACACGGGGGTGAAGTGGAAACAATACTACAAGTCCAGACGAACCGGTGGCTTGATCCGCCGTCGGGATCGTCATAGTGCAGGTTGCAGAGTCGTCCGAGCAGGGAGCGATGTCGGCCCAGGCTCCGTACAGTGAGCGTCGAGAGAAGGCGCCAGATGGTGTGAAGCGGACCAATCCGTCGTCCCGTCCAGTCGTCGGGTACTGCGTGGTGACGGCTCCGGCGACTCAAGCGAGCTGTACACAGGAGCGAGAGGAGTGAGCAGTGGCCCTGGTGGCGTATGGGGAACAGTGGGAACCGGAGCTAGGGGGTGGGGGGCCGCAACAGGCTCAGGGCGCACTACATTGGAGACAGGGACTGAGGGAGGAAGAGGCGCAGCAATCTCCAAGTGGACAACACCAGGGACCGTGGGTCGGAAGGACGTGGTGACCTCCGGGGCACCCGCGGGTGCCAAGTCACGGACAGAAACTGTGTCCTCCCGCCCATCAGGGTACGCTACATAAGCGTATTGAGGATTAGCGTGGAGCAATTGGACCTCCTCGACCAAGGGATCTGCCTTATGGGTCCGGACATGCTTCCGAAGCAGGACGGGCCCCGGGGACATCAGCCAATCCGGGAGCGAAGTACCCGAGGAGGACTTCCTGGGAAACGAAAACATCCGCACGTGAGGGGTCGTATTGGTCGCTGTGCACAAGAGTGACCTAATGGAATGTAATGCGTCCGGAAGGACGTCTTGCCAACGGCTGACTGGAAGGCCCCTAGACCGTAGCGCTAATGGAACGGCCTTCCAGACGGTTGCGTTCTCCCGCTCTACTTGACCATTTCCCCTGGGGTTATAGCTAGTGGTGCGGCTGGAGGCAATGCCTTTGGTGAGTAGGTACTGCCTCAGCTCATCACTCATGAAAGAGGACCCACGATCGCTATGAATATAGGCTGGGAAGCCGAACAGGGTGAAGAGCTTGTTCAGGGTCCGAATCACTGTAGCCGTGGTCATGTCCGAGCAGGGGAAGGCAAAAGGGAAACGTGAGTATTCATCAATGATATTCAGGAAATAAACATTGCGGTTAGAGGAGGGGAGGGGGCCTTTAAAATCAACGCTAAGGCGCTCGAACGCGCGAGTGGCCTTTACAAGGTGCGCCCTACCTGGCCGGTAGAACTGCGGTTTGCATTCAGTGCAGACCCTGCATTGCCTGGTAATCGTCCGGACTTCCTCAAGGGAGAAGGGCAGGTTACGGGACTTGACAAAATGGAAAACTCTGGTGACACCCGGATGACAGAGGTCGTTATGGAGGGACTGTAGCTGGTCTAGTTGGGCGCTGGCACATGATCCACGGGACAGGGCATCTGGGGACTCATTGAGCTTCCCGGGCCGGTACATGATGTCATATCTGTAGGTGGAGAGCTCAATCCTCCACCGCAAGATCTTGTCATTCTTAATCTTGCCCTTTTGCCTGGTGTTAAACAGGAAGGCAACTGACCGCTGGTCCGTAATTAAGGTGAATCATTGGCCCGTGAGATAATGGCGCCAGTGCCGGACGGCTTCCATGATGGCCTGGGCCTCCTTCTCGACCGAGGAGTGTCGAATCGCAGGGCCTTGTAAGGTCCGGGAGAAGAAGGCCACCGGACAGCCCCTCCGGTTCAGGGTGGCGGCTAGGGCAAAGTCAGACGCATCACTTTCCACTTGGAATGGGATGGATTCGTCCACAGCGTGCATCGCGGCCTTCGCGATGTCCGCTTTGATGTCGTCGAAGGCCCGACGGGCCTCCTCCGCCAGGGGAAAAGAGGTCGATTTTAGGAGCGGACGGGCTTTATCTGCGTAACGGGGAACCCACTGGGCATAATAGGAGAAGAAGCCCAGGCATCTCCTCAGTGCTTTGAGGGTAGTAGGGAGGGGAAGCTGCATAAGGGGATGCATATGGGCTGGGTCGGGGCCAAGGACACCATTTTCTATCACGTACCCAAGGATGGCGAGGCGGCGTGTCCGGAAAACACACTTCGCCTCATTATATGTGAGGTTCAGGAGAGTGGCCGTACGAAGGAATTTTTGTAGGTTGGCATCATGATCCTGCAGGTCATGGCCACAGATGGTGACGTTATCCAGATACGGTAAAGTGGCCCGTAGTCCGTGCTGGTCTACCATTTGATCCATGGCCCGCTGGAAGACTGAGACCCCATTGGTGACACCAAAGGGGACTCGGAGGAACTGGTAGAGGCGGCCATCCGCCTCAAAGGAAGTATATGGGCGATCCTCCGAGTGGATAGGGAGCTGGTGGTAAGCCGATTTCAAATCGATCGTCGAGAAAACCCTATAGTGCGCGATGCGGTTGACTATGTCCGCAATACGGGGAAGAGAATACGCATCTAGTTGGGTATACCTGTTTATGGTCTGGCTGTAGTCAATCACCATGCGGTGTTTCTCCCCCGATTTAACTACGACCACTTGCACCCTCCAGGGGCTGGTGCTGGCCTGGATAATCCCTTCCCGGAGCAACCGTTGTACCTCGGACCGAATGAAGGCCCGGTCATCCGCACTATAGCGCCTACTCTTGGTGGCTATAGGCCTACAATCCGCGGTGAGGTGATCAAATAAGGGGGAGGGGGGTGATCTTGAGGGTCGAGAGACTGCAGGTGGTGCGCGAGGGGTGCTGCAATGACGCGCCTTGCAGACGGAGAGCGGGGGATAAGTGCCATCATACTGCAGGGTGACGCTCCTATGATGGGTGAGGAAATCTAACCCCAGCAGTACAGCTGCACAGTCGCGGCAGCATGAGGAGCCGAAAACGCTCGTAGACTGTGCCCTGTACCGTCAGCGTCACCAAGCAGCACCCGAGGACCTCCACTGAGTGAGAATTCGAGGCCATGGAGATGGTCTGGCTCCAGGGTCGCACGGGAAGGGCATATTGACGCACTGTGCGAGGGTGTATAAAACTTTCTGTGCTCCCACAGTCAAACAGGCAGTTTTCTGCATGACCATTTACCTTGATCTCCATTATTGACTTGGAGCGTTGATGAGGCTGCGACTGGTCCAGGCAAATCGATGCCACCGTCGAATCAAAGAAGAATCCGTCTTCGTCGCCGTCTGATGATGTCACGGATAAAGCTTCCTGCTAAGCGCGTCTTGATGCCAGTCTCAAAGATGGCAATTCCCGTGCTTCTGGTGACCGCATCAAAGATGGCGATTCCCGCACTTCCGGTGACTGCATTAAAGATGGCGATTCGCGCACAGCCGCCGCCTGCCTTAAAGATGGCTGCGCCCACGGAACACACGTGGTGCCACGAGGCTTCGGAAGCGGCTTTGCCCGGCAGACTTTAGCGAAGTGGCCTAGCTTACCGCATCCGGAGCAAATCGCGTCCTTCGCCGGGCAGCGACACCGAGGGTGCTTGGGTAGGCCGCAAAAGTAACATTTGGGCCCCGCCGGAACAGCCGTCGCGGTGGAGCCGTCGATAGAACGGGATGCAGGGTAAGACCCGAGATTGTGAGAGGCCGCTTCTAACGTTTCAGCCATCGTGGCTTTTCTTCGGAGATCTAGGTCATCTTGTTCCAGCAGGCGCTGCCGGATGTATGTAGACGCAATGCCCGCAACGTAGGCGTCACGGATCAGGTCCTCCGTGTTCTGAGCTGCTGTAACAGCCTTACAGTCACAAGCTCGAGCTAGGACCCACAGGGCGCGCAGAAATTGGGCGTACGATTCTCCTGGCTGCTGCTTGCGGGTAGTTAGGAGATGTCTGGCGTAAACCACGTTAGGGCTCTTTCGGAACTGCCCTTTTAGGAGTTCGATAGCATCCGCGTATGTAGCAGCGTCCCGCAAGATTCCATAGACAGCTTCGCTTACCCGGGCGCGGAGCACATGGAGTTTAGCGTCGTCGGTGTCGATGGCCGTAGCGGTGTCGACGAATGCTTCGAAGCAGTTCAGCCAATGATCGAATTTATCAGAGGCTCCAACCTCTTGAGGGTCTAATGCTAACTTGTCGGGTTTTAGAAACTGCTCCATGCTGGTCAACTGTTGTGAATAAAATTGATGCGCTATCAATAAGGCGAAAGACTACCGGTGTGCCAATACAAGTGTAGGCTTTTATTCACAACAGAATCAGGAGCAGATCCCAACAAATAACCGACCTGGACTGAACAAGGGGGAGGAGACAGCCACCTTTATACAAGGTGCCGAGGGGAGGAACCAAACTGGAAGGGGAGGTGTCCAGGTATGACAAGCACACACAACGGTGGTCCATATAGGACAAAGACACAACTGAGGTCCACCACAGTTCCCTTTTGGGACATGGGAGTATTTCAATCCACAAGAGAAATGTGGGTCAGCAGTATTTGGGTAACTGGACAGAGTGAAGCACGAGTATCTGAGCTGGTGCATAGTAAACAGGAGTCCTGGGATGGTTCACCCACTGAAAGAGTCAGCTCCTCTGAGGATCCATCATCCATTAGATCTGGCAACTCCTGATACTTGTGTCTAGGTTTGTCAGAGGTAAAAGATCTAATTTATTATTTACAAAATAAAATTGTTGCAACTTATGATGATGAACATATTTCGACTCTGTTAACATCAAGCCAACATGACTGAGTGCCTAGATCCTATCCCCATAAGCCCATGTATTTACATTGGATGCCCATCTTTTTGTAGTTTTTTGTGGTTTTTAAAAATCTAAAGTATTGACCGCGAGTTCACAATTTACTGGGGCTTGACAGTGGTTTTAATTTGTGAATATTTTGTTTATGTGCTTCTGACCATTTCACTGGTTTAAAGTTTATTTCTTCGTGTCACAAGTAGGCTTTCATTAACACTGCAATGAAGTTACTGCAAAAATCCCCAAGTCACCACTCTCTGGTGCCTGTTCTGGTACATTGAAGGAGAATTTAGCATGGCCAATGCACCTAACCAGCATGTCTTACGGACTATGGGAGGAAACCGGAGCACCTGGAGGAAACCCATGCAGACACGGGGAGAACGTGCAGACCCCACACAGACAGTGACCCAAACCGGTAATCGAACCCGGCAGTGAGGCAGTGTGAGGCAGCAGTGTTAACCACTGTGCCATCGTGCCGCCCTCCATGGAGGAAGGTTGATATCATTGATATTTTAAGGAGATTAACATTCTCACAGTTTCTGGGAACTGGGCGGTTAGAGGGGTTGTATTTGTGCATTGGATGGACTAGTGTATTGAAATATGGAATATTGCTAGTGTGCTCGTTTCAACTGAGACATTCAGAGTAAATTGATTCATCCAAGACTCCATTTGCCACAATATGAACTTGGAAGCATGTTAGAGATAGTAGAGGATGCATAGAAAATCTGGAAGGAATTTAAGCATGCCTGCAGATGGAATTTCAAGACAACCACCTCATCATCATTTTACTTTCAGTTTGCTGTCAAATACGCAGCAGCGAGGGGATGAGGACCTTCATGACGTGGGCTCAATTCCAATATTTAAAGAGTCAATCTAAAGATGGAAGTTGAAGGAGTTTTGGATTGAAACTTGAACACTGAATCAGGCTGTTGAAAGGCTGTACCATGCTTCAGTTCTGCCTCCTTTGATGTATGACTGAGGGCTGTGAGGAGCTGAAGAGCTTGACTCTCACCCAGAAATATGAGACCTGCAATTGGTCTCTTAATGGCCCAAGAGGTACATTCACCTACATCCTGTTGTATGCAGCAGCCCAACCCCTCACCCTGCCTTCTAAAACCTATTCCATCCCATCTCACCTCAATCACACCTCACACCCACTTGCCTTACAAGAAGACCTATCCTTCTCTTTCAGTGTATTTTGTCATATCCTCACCTCTTCATCCACTACCAATCTTGATCGTTATGCATTTTTATATCTCCACCATAATCACCCTGAGCAAATGCACTCTATCTATTGGGTGAATATGTGGCATTTTAGTCACTTGTTGGTCTGTTCTTGCCTGTTACAGGAGAAGAAAGCACAGAACATGAGGAAGAGGGAGAGGGAGAGAACTGGAGATAGGATATCACAGTTCAGTGCGGAGGATGAAGTTCTGGAGTTCAGTGGTGTTTCAGTGTTCTTGGCTGTAACAGTTGGTGAAATCGAGAACTCCCAGCTACCTGATGACACTATTAAATAACAGCAATTCACCTATTATACTTTGGAAGCTTTTTGAATCACACCAGGATGGGAGATACTTTGTGAGCTTGGGATTGACCTTAGACAAGGTAGCACAGTGGCATAGTGATTAACATTGCTGTCTCATAGCGCCAGGTACCAGGTTCAATTCAGGCCTTGGGTGAGTGTCTGTGTGGAGTTTGCATATTCTCCCACAGTCCAAGGATGTGTGGGTTAGGTGGATTAGCCATGCTAAATTGCCCCTTAGTGTCAGGGGGACTAGCAGGGTAAATACATGGGCTTATGAGGATAGGGTTTAGGCACTCAGTCATGTTGGCTTGATGTTAACAGAGTCGAAATATGTTCATCATTATAAGTTGCAACAATTTTATTTTGTAAATAATAAATTAGATCTTTCACCTCTGACAAACTTAAACACAAGTATCAGGAGTTGACAGATCTAATGGATGATGGATCCTCAGAGGAGCTGACTCTTTCAGTGGGTGAACCATCCCAGGACTCCTGTTTACTGTGCACAAGCTCAGATACTCGTGCTTCACTCTGTCCAGTTATGCAAATACTGCTGGCCCACATTTCACAAATGAACAGGAGCAGAGGGTAATGATAGGGACAATGGTGGACAGTTCACATTGGAGAGTATAGCCCTCTCCAAGCTTTGCATAGCTGGGCACAGATGCTGCACTCTGCACATTGATGGAAGGGTGAATCATTGACAAGTATTCATTTTTGCGCCACTGACTGTAAAATACTTGATTGTCTCTGATACAGTCCTGGAAGGATCAAAAGGCCAAAAGGTGAGTATGATGGTGACATTGGCAACCATTGGTAACACATAGCCAACAGGTTCCACAGGCAGCAGTCATCTTCCAGGAGACTGCAGTTGTCTGCCACCACCTGACATGACAACCTGAGCCCCATGAAATATTGCTGTACTAAGAGGTCAAGGAAGCTCAGTATTAACTACCCATGTACACCTGTGTCCCAGGTAGTGCTACTGTGAGCTGCTCTCTCCTATGCTGGCCTTCTTTCTGCTGTCCAGCTGCCCATCTCAAACTCCTGCTGTTGCTGTCATATTGAATCATAGAATCTCTACAGTGCAGAAAGAGGCCATTCGGCCCATCAAGCCTGCATTGACAACAATCCCACACAGATCCTATCCCCATAACCCCATGTATTTACCCTGCTAATCCTCCTGACACTAAGGGGCAATTTAGCATGGCTAATCCACCTAACCCACACATCCTTGGACTGTGGGAGAAAATGCAAACTCCACACAGACGATCACCCAAGGCCTGAATTGAACCTGGTGCCTGGCGCTGTGAGGCAGCAGTGTTAACCACTGTGCTATTGTCTGAGGTCAATCCCAAGCACACAAAGTGTCACCCATCCTGATGTGATTCAAAAAGCTTCCAAAGTACCATTGTGAACAAATCATTTCCCACCAGTAAGTAAGAAAGCAGATGTTTGTGCAATGCACTGAGTGTGGTGTTTCCATGAGTTCTAAACTGCCCTCCCGATTGCTGTTGCATTTTTGCCTTATTGCTTTCGATAGCGAGTTTCAGTAAGCCTGGGAAGCTTGTGGATGTGACATTAAGTTTGAGTGAGTTTATTGCTCCAGTGAACTGTGCACAAGCAGCTTAATACACCTGAGCTAAATGTACAGGACAGTACAGTTGAGACATTCCTGGTGCACTGGGTATATATGCCCTCCCCCAGTCGCGTCCAAACCCACTGATTTCTCCATATTAAAATTCTTTCCATTTCTATTGAATGATTAGGTGACTAATGTGTGTAGTGTGACACATTTGATTAATTTCTGTGCTGCAATAAATTTACTGAAATTGAGGCAAGATTTCCTATAAATTTTACTCTTACTCAACAGAGTGACCTTGACAACCTTTTGTAGAAGAGTAACTTACGTTCTCATCTGATCCTAAAATTGAGCTATATGTGAGATTGAATGATTCTTCTCTGTAAGATTTCTCAATGGCTGCCCCTACACAGATTTTGACTGCAGGATATCTGTCTGGTCTTAAAAAGAGCATCTTCCTGTGAAGGGCTTTGTACTGCAAACACTTCATCAGTTGCTGAGGTAATTTCCCTCCCACCCAATTAATAGCAGGAAATCATTGTTATATATTTAAATGGTTGCATGATTGCTTTAAGAGCCTGTCACATGACTTGATTGTGATGTCACTGGGGTATTTCACTTGCTCCTTCCTGCCTTAGTTTCATTTTCTACTCTGCACAGGCAAAGGCTCCGACAATAAACCTGTTGTTGAATCTACACATGCAAACCATGGGTGGGACTTTCCAGTCGCACTCACCCAAAGCCAGAAAATCCCACCCAAGGTCAATGGACCTTTTCATGGTCTGTGACCCGCCCACTATGATTCCTGTGATGGGCAGTGTTGTGGGAAATTCTTTTAGGTGGCCTGATTAATTTCTTTTCGTTAAACATTTCATTTCACAAAGGCAAAAAAAGTTTAACTCAATTCAATGAAATTCTTAAACTAGTTTTATTAAAACATTGACATGTTAGAATCAAAAACATTACAAATTAACAATATTCAGACAAACATACAATTAAGACAAGACAAATCTCATTTTGGCCAAAATGGGAGATGAATGGATCCACCTACCCAGCTAATGAGCTAGCCGGTTTTCACAAAAGACCTCAGATTCCATGCCAAAGAGCAGAATTGGTTATAGTTTTAGTTATCAGATTAATCAGCCCAGCACTTAATTAAAAGCAATTTCATTCATTCACTGCTCTGTCAATCTAACAATGGCATGTCCTTCAATTAATCATATTTTGACACCTTCAAATGTTGATCTGTTATTCGTCTGTCCGTTTTACGGAAGGTCTCTCCCAAAAATGGCTTCCTATGATTCAGCATTTCTCTAACCAGTTCAAACCAGCTCTAATACCAAAAGACACCTTTATCTTTTGGTATGATCACCCGGCCTGGGTAACTTACTTTGTTGCATAATTTGTGCCTGACTTGTGCTGATATCTTTTATGAATACATCTTTCATTTTACTGGCATGTTACAAATTCATTTCTGAGAGACATTATTAAGATGTTACTTAAATATTTTGTATTATTCTCAAACCACATATTAAAAAATTAGCTGCTAATTATCCTCATGTTGGGTATTTAGAATTAATCAGAATTCTCAACTACAGGCAGGACAGGAAAATTCCACTTCACATCTTTTTATTTTTGTTTAAAACCCAGAACCCCGAACACAGTTAGGACATTACAGTCACTAAGGCTAATCATCAGTTCTTTAAGATCTTTAAGCACTTCATGCACTGCCCGTGGCAACTATCTCACCTCTTGATCCAAGTCAGTCCTCGATATGCACCAGAATCACATATAAATTATTTTAATTAGGCTTCCTGCTTCATAGCAGTGGGTCAGCCACCAGCAATGGAGCATTGCTTACCATTGAAATGACAGTGGCACTGCAATGGGACTGCACTGTCGACTCCATAAAATAAATAAGATGATTTCCGAACGGAACATGCTGAAAATACCAAATTCCTGGTGATTAGACAAATTAGTTTTAAGTTCAAGTCATCCGTACAGCAAGGATCACGGAAGAAGTGTATGATTTATTACAGAGCATGGTAACAGAAACTCCCAGCCAGAGACTAATTGGAGTTAATCTGCCGACCACACCAGATGGAACACAGGATTGACAAGCGCAAAAATCTTAAGAGATCACAAATGTTTTTCATATAATTGCTGCACATTAGGTATGGTATTGCTTTGTCTCTCATTAACTCAGTGTTTATGTAACAAAAGTCATTGGCAATCAGATTAGTTTAGTTCAGTTCTGAGAGAAAACATTGTCAATATAAAACTCAATTGCTTTGTGTCAGCCTTTTCAACCGTCGTAGGTATTTAGTGCTCACCGGCCAGTCTGTTCAATTGGTTACACCAGACTCATTGATTTCGGTTTGGCAATGCTTTTGACAATTATCTGTGGTCAAAAATACAATTGCCCGATTGAACAACAAGGTTTTCTAAATGTTCAATACATCAGTATCATAATGCAACAAGTAAGCACCAATGGACATCTGGAACAGACTGATCAGGAGGTGAACTATTTGCCAGGAGGTTAAAAATCTCAATTAAAGTCCTTTTTTTTCTGTTAATGATTGGATTGCCCAAAGCTCAGTGACTGATCAGTGATCCAGATGTTCAACACTTCAGAAATGGTGCTGCATGAAGTATCTCTTCCTGTTATCTGCCTCCTCATTGTTAAAGGTGTATTACTGGATGTTACATTTTTCTGTCGTCATAGAATCATAGAATCCCTACAATGTAGAAGGAGGCCATTCGGCCCATCGAGCCTGCACCGACCACAATCCCACCCAGGCCCTATTCCCATAACCCCTCATATTTACCCCGCTAATACTAGGGTCAATTTAGAATGGCCAATCAACCTAACCTGCACATCTTTGGACTGTGGGAGGAATCCAGAGCACCCAGAGGAAACCCACGTAGACACGGGGAGAACATGCAAACACCACACAGACAGTGACCTGAGGCCGGAATAGAACCCGTGTCCCTAGCACTATGAGGCAGCAGTGCTAACCACTGTGCCACCATGCCGTCCATTTGGTTCAATGCTCTATTACTGTCCCGAGGTAGAGGAACCTATTAAGAGTCCATCAAACCCTTACCATTTTTGTTACCTGTGCTTGTTTCCCTAGGGAAAAGCTGATTGTACTGCTTTGAGGCAAATTATGGGCATCCCACTCTATTCTCTGGTTTTACAGGAGGTTGAGGAGTATAGTTCTTGTTGCATTGTTCACAAATGCAGCACTCAATTTGGCACCGTCAGGCCCCACAAGTGGTAATCAAATAAATGAACAGATAGTTTATATGTTGGTTGGGGAATAAATGTTGCTGGATTACCAGAAGAATGACTCTGCTCTTCCTTCAGTAATGCCATGGAATATGTTACACTGATCTGTTGATCATTGATGGGGGACTTTGGTTTCCTGTCTCATTTAAACAATGGCATCTCGGCGCTGAACTATAAGGGTGGGGAGTGGGCAAAAATCATGCAGGGCCAATCTGGGTGTTGAACTAGATTAATACAATATTATTCAAATTGGATGGACATCAAACCAGTGAATGGCTGCATATAAAATGTAAGTTACCTAACTATGAAGCACAATTTTAGGGCCAAATATTTTGGGGGTGGAAGGCATGCCCCCCACACCACCCTCTCTGAAATCACATTGGTGAGAAGCCAACCAACAACATGCCGAGCAACCTCCCAGCAATAAAACAGTCGAGCTCATTAATGAAGGCCGAATGGGACTTCTGATTGCCCTCCTGCAATTCACCGCACTGAGATTCAGGGTTTAATGTATCAATTGGGCCCTGTGCTTTAATATTTTCTTTCATTGGCAGATCAATCCACTGTTCATCCTTTTGAAACTATGGAACAGATGGCCATCTGCTGCACCACCTCAATAAGTTTTAAAAGTGTCTGACTGGATGGCAGTGCCATCAGTCCCAGCAGCGCCAAGAAGGTGGGACAGCATCTATTAGAGAGGACTGAAGGCCGAGGAACACCAGGGCAGCTAAGTCTGGGGTCTGAGACTTCGAGGGTTTGGGACGGTGAAGGAGAGGGGCAGTGAGGGGAAGGGAGTGTGTTAAATTCAGGGAGTGGCTGGCAAGGAACAAGGGGGGATTCAGTCTGAGGGCGACCGTCCCACAATTGGCAAAGGGCAGCCCCGAAGAGTGACAACCTCCATTTCCTTCCTGCCCTTTAACCATTTGAATTTAAAAATCAGGCTTCCCGTTCCTGCCGGGCTGCCCACATCATTATGGTGTAGGCAGCACATAATTAGTGTCAATTGACCCTTAAGTGGCCATGTTAATATGGATGGGGCATGGGAGATATGAAAGCGCATGGGAGATATGAGATGGTATATGGGGATATGAGGAGGTATGGAAGGGGCATGGAAGATTTGGAGGGGCATAAGGTGTGTGGAGGGAGCTTGACAGGTGGATATGGGCTAAGGGGTGAGGGCTAGGGTGTCTAATACTTACTTACAGAACTGGGCCTCTGTCCCAGTGAACAGAGGCAGATCTGCTAACCATCCTTGGTATCTGCCAGCCTGTGTTCCCACCTCAGGTCTATTTCCAAAGGCAGTAACCCAGGTTGCAGACAACTTACCACCCAACATAAAAATAGCATGGGCAGGCACAAAATGCCGGATTCATGATTCCTGCCTCAGGGATGAAAATCTGGGCCCAAAGCTTCACTGGAAGAATATAAATCAATGATGCTTCCATGACACTTCTGACAAAGAACGGGCGATAGAGCAGGTACAGAACTGAGGGAATTCCACCCCTTTATCATTCATTTTTCTACATCTTCTCCAACACATTTGTGCCCTTGTCCATAGACATAAAATTAAGATTTGAAGTGTATTAATAGCTATGGAATCAACATTTCAGTGCACAGCTTGCTGGGATATTACATATATGCCTTCAACTCTACACTGAACGCGAGCCAACTAGTTCCCATAGAGTGGGAAGAATGTAAAAAATAAAAAATGGATTAACTCTGTTTGCATATCCTTAGCATAACTTTATTCTTACTTCATTCTGCTGTTACACACTTGGATTTGTTTTGAAGTAAAATGAGCTGTTTTCCAGTGACCTGAACATTTGAATCAACAACAGGCTGCAGAAGCACTCCTGAATTTGTAACCACATGCTTGCAGGAAGGAGTTGCACTTGTTGGTGGCACTGAATCACCGCATGTCTATCAGTCCAACAGACGTACCTATTCTCACAAGGTTATTTTTTAATTGGTGTAGTGGTATCTTTAATTTCCTTATTTGTCAATTACTTATAATAAAATCATAGAATCCCTACACTGCAGAAGAAGGCCATTCAGCCCATTGTGTCTGCACCAACCACAACCCCACCCAGGCCCTATTCCCATAACCCCATGCACTTACCCTCGCTAGTCCCCCTGACACTAAGGGGCAATTTAGCATGGCCAATCCACTCAACCTGCACATCTTTGGAGTGTGGGAGGAAACCGGAACACCCGGAGGAAACCCACACAGACATGGGGAGAACGTGCAAACTCCACCCAGACAGTGACCCAAGGCTGGAATCGAACCCAGGTCCCTGGCACTGTAAAGCAGCTAACCACTGTGCCACCATGCCACCTCTTGATGCGGATATGAACTTTCCAAATCAATGGGGTTCACATGGGAAAACTTTCATTCAATATTTATTCAGTTACTCTGAAGAATGTAACTAAATAAACCACAATGGTACATTGTTTATATCAGCCAAAATGTGACAACCTTCATCCATTTGCAATAACGTTAATTTCAAAGTTGCTGCGCATAGCAATTAAAATTCTTAATTCATGTCAGCAGCGCTGTTGTGCTTATCTGTGATATTGTATGAATGAAGTACATCTGAAAAAATGGAGGCATGTTTTTAAAAATATATTTATGTTTAACGAAACGAACACTCTATGCACAATAAGCCCAGCCGTCAAAATGTGGTGCCCTAATTCGGTGTTTGGGTTGTTTAAATGGAAGTTCTGCTTATAGAATCATAGGATCCTACAATGCAGAAGGAGGCCATTCGGCCCATCAAGTCTGCACTGACCACAATCCCACCCAGACACTATTTCCATAACCGCATGCATTTACCCTAGCTGGTCCCCCCAACACTAAGGGTCAATTTAGCATGGACAATTCACCTAACCTGTACATCTTTGGACTGTGGGAGGAAACCAGAGCACCCAGAGGAAACCCTTGCAGACTCCACACACACAGTGACCCAAGTCGGGGATCAAACCCAGGTCCCTGGCGCTGTGAAGCAACTGTGCTAACCACTGTGCCGCCCTTAAATAGTTTGCTTAAATAGTTTAGCTTGGTTAAGTGGTGGCCTTGCTCCCTGCACTGCCAGTTTCCCAGGTCAGTTTGGTGCTGTGGTGCTCAGGGTCCTTGTGGTCAGGCAGGAAGGAGGTTTATTGTGGGAGCTTTGGATGTTGCTGAGGGCCACCAACATTTGTCTAGTGCTACCATCTTATACTGACCATTATATCTTGGGCGAATGATTCTCACACAAACATGCCCTCTATCAACAATGGGAATTGAGCCAGATTAAAATGACCGATCTTCTAATATTAATTACATCTCTTAGTTGTTTCATTTTCTTTTATTGCTATCTGATTATTGGAGTGTGTAGATACACACTGAGGGCAAGACCGGGGTCTCACCTGCCACCTGGTGAGGTGGCGGAGAACCCTTTGTCATCTCTTTTAAGGAGGTTCCACCGTGTTGATTGCCCCTCATGTATTTACTGGGGGTGCGGCAAATGATTCCCAGGATCATGGATCCCAGGGATGGAAATCCCACCTGCCGAGAGCTGCCAGCCAACCAGAGGGCTGCAACTCTATGGAATGGCAGTCGCACTGGGGAGACAGTGGCTGCTACTGCTACAACATCCACCTGAGGTCCCAGGCCATAGGTGAGTGAGGGCAAAACTGTGGATTGCAGGTTGTTTGTGTGAATGTGTGTGTGGGCGGGGGTGGGGTGGGGGGGGGGGGTGGGGGGTCGGAGGGGGTGGGTGAGGGGTGGGATCTGCAGCAAGGCCAATGGATGGCTCTCAGTATGTCAACCTCCTGCCCGATGCCAGGACTCTCGATCAGGGATTGAGTGCTTTTGAATGAGGGACAAGCCCTGGGAGCCCACAAGCAATCCAGCAGGGGTTTGCTTGTCATGATCCCCACATGGCAAGGCAACACCCTATGTTGCTATTAGTGGTGGCAGGATGAGGCCTTTATTTGATCTGATTTGATTTGATTTGTTATTGTCACATGTATTGGGATACAGTGAAAAGTATTGTTTCTTGTGTGCTATACAGACAAAGGAGTATATAGAGTACATAGAGGAGAAGGAAAGGAGAGGGTGCAGAATGTAGTGTTATAGCCATAGCTAGGGTGTAGAGAAAGATCAACTTAATATAAGGTAGGTCCATTCAAAAGTCTGATGGCAGCAGGGAAGAAGTTGTTTTTGAGTTGATTGGTACATGTCCTCAGACTTTTGTATCTTTTTCCCGATAGAAGTAGGTGGAAGAGAGTATGTCCAGGGTGTGTGGCGTCCTTGATTATGCTGGCTGCTTTTCTGAGGCAGTGGGAAGTGTAGACGGAGTCAATAGATGGGAGGCTGGTTTGCGTGATGGACTGGGCTACAATTAATTGCCCACTTAAGGACCTCAATTGGCAGCAGGGTGTGAGGGCAGTTCATGGGCCTTCCCACCACAGGCTTACTCAGGGTAGGTAGCAGAGTCCCTTACACCTTCCTCCCACCTGGTTAAACACCCTTCACAACCAAACTCAACCACAAGGGTGGGCATTCAATTCTGCTCTTAATGTAGGCTGGCACTGTGTCACTTCCACAGTCCTCGCGAGCCAAAAAAAACATACTTTAATCATATTTACCATCTTCAGATTTTAATCGTTCATAAAAATTGTTTGGAGCACAGCTACAGCAGTTTAAAAAAAGGGTTTTGTGTTATGGCTTGGAGACTGAGGAAAAAATAAATTGGTTTGCAGTGCTTTTCGGCATCAGACGTGTGAGAAACAGACAAGATGGTCTAATGGCTTTGACAAATTTATGTTATTTTGAATTAGATTATTTTTTCACATTATTGAAAGGGGAAATTGTTTAATTGTGACATTTTAATGGCATTGGAGAGCAATTTCAAGGGAGGAAATTCATCAAAATCATATTTATAATTAGTCAGACCATTAGTCCTTCACTCACATGATGCACATCCAGTTTTACCATTAGCACCTGGGCAAAACTTAGCAAAGAAACGTTCAAAAAATTCTCAGAAAGAGTGAATAAATGATATTTTGCGAAGTTAGCAAATCAAGGGCACGGATTCATTGTACAAAACGTTGGATGATTTATAAAGCAGGAGCTTGCTGTTTGTGCTGCCAGTGTTATGAAACAAGCTTTGAGCAATGTTCTCTACATTCCTGAAACAATTTGTCAGATTCAATCAAAACAACACCATGAACTCCTCTTACTTTGGCATTATTTACATACTTGAAAACATTTCTGTGCGGTAATAAAAGCTTTTCAAGGTCACCATCCACAGGCAAACACTGCATTAAATAATGAAACAAACAGAGGATATTCTTGCAATATTTGTGGAGCAGATTAATATCATTAGTGCCGTGGGTTTAGGGAAAATTCTCTGGACCTTCACAAGATTCACAGTTGCAGTTACATTATCAGTGAGTTCTCATTGTCTGCGTAGGATGTTAGAGCTTCCTTAAGTCACCAACAGCAAGGGCTTTGAACAATGGTAGTTTATTTTTATCCACACAGCTACAAACAATACCTGTGCTCTGCCTGAGCTCCTGGGGATAACTGATTCATTGAATCATAGAATCCCTACAGTGCAGAAGTGAGTCATTCCGCCCATCGAGCCTGCACTGACAACAATCCCACCGAGGTCCGATCCCCATAATCCCACATATTTACCTTGCTAATCCTCCTGACACTAATGGTCAATTCAGCATGGCCAACCAACCTAACCTGCACATCTTTGGAGTGTGGGAGGAAACCGGAGCACCCGGAGGAAACCCACGCGACAAGGGGAGAATGTGCAAACTCCACACAGACAGTGAACCGAGGCTGGAATTGAACCTGGGTCCCTGATTCTCACATTCCCACCTCATGACCTTCCCTGTAACTGTGTCATCACATTCTCATGTGACCACTCGGTCTACATCTTCCCTGTTTAGTTGGGATACCCAGTGGCATGAGATGTAACAGTGTGCGTGGGTGTGAGGCGTAGCAGTGCGCACAAGAGGAAACTATGTATAGACTATTGAGTAACATGCAATGGAGGAGACTGATAATGCATAAATATTTTTAAAGTTAATTTAGTATCACAAGTTGGCTTACATTAACACTGCAATGAAGTTACTGTGAAAATCCCCTAGTCGTCGCACTCTGGAGCCTGTTCAGGTACACTAAGGCAGGATTTAACATGGCCAATGCATCTAACCCGCACGTCTTTTGGACTGTGGGAAGAAACCGGAGCACCCGGAGGAAACCCACGCAGACACAGGGAGAACGTGCAGACTCCGGACAGAAGTGACCCAAGTTGGGAATTGAACCCAGGTCCCTGGCACTGTGAGGCAGCAGTGCTAACCACTGTGCCAAAATACCGCCATTTTATATATTGAAATATATAGACTGTATAGACTGGAAATCGCTTAGGGCTGGGGGCCTGGACGGGGAAGAAATTATAAAATGCATACAGGAAGGTTCTTTGGAACAGTATGTTGACAGTCCAACTAGAGAGGGGGCTATACTGGACCTAGTACTGGGGAATGAGCCCGGTCAGGTCATCAAAGTTTCAGTCGGGGAACATGTGGCAAATAGTGACCACAATTCTGTAAATTTTAGGATAGTAATGGAAAAAGATGAGTGTTGTCCTATGGATAAGGTGCTGAATTGGGGGAAGGCTAACTACAGCCGGATTAGGCAGGATTTAGTGGCTGTTGATTGGGAGAGGCTGTTCGAGGGTAAATCCACATCTGGCATGTGGGAGTCTTTTAAGGAGCAATTGATAAGACTGCAGGACAGGCATGTGCCTGTAAAGAGGAAGGATAGGAAAGGTAGGATTCGGGAGCCATGGATAACCAGTGAAATTGTGGGTCTAATCAAAAAGAAAAAAGAGGCATATATGAGGTCCAGGCAGCTAAAAACAGATGGAGCACTGGAGGAATACAGAGAAAGTAGAAAATAACTCAAACAGGGAGTTAGAAGGGCAAAAAGGGGTCATGAAATGTCCTTGGCAGACAGGATTAAGGAGAATCCTAAGGCATTTTATACATATGTTAGGAACAAGAGGGTTGTTAGGGAAAGAATCGGACCTCTCAGGGACAAAGAAGGGGAATTATGCTGAGAACCAAAGGAAGTAGGAGAGATCCGAAATGAATACTTTGCATCAGTATTCACAAAGGAGAGGGACATGTTGACTGGTCGTGTCTCAGAGAGATGTGTTGACCCGTTAGAAAAAATCTCAATTACAAGGGAGGAAGTGTTAGGTTTTTTAGGAAACATTAAGACAGACAAATCCCCAGGGCCAGATGGCATCTATCCTAGACTCCTCAGGGAGGCAAGAGATGAAATTGCTGGGCCTCCAACAGAAATTTTTGTCTCTTCACTGGACACAGGTGAGGTCCCAGAGGATTGGAGGATAGCAAATGTGGTCCCGTTATTTAAGAAGGGTAGCAAGGATAACCCGGGTAATTATAGGTCGGTGAGCTTGACGTCCGTGGTAGGGAAATTGTTGGAGAAGATTCTTAGAGATAGGATATATGCGCATTTATAAGAACATGAGAACATAAGAACATAAGAAATAGGAGCAGGAGTAGGCCATCTAGCCCCTCGAGCCTGCCCCGCCATTCAATAAGATCATGGCTGATCTAAAGTGGATCAGTTCCACTTACCCGCCTGATCCCTATAACCCCTAATTCCCTTACCGATCAGGAATCCATCTATCCGTGATTTAAACATATTCAACGAGGTAGCCTCCACCACTTCAGTGGGCAGAAAATTCCAGAGATTCACCACCCTCTGAGAGAAGAAGTTCCTCCTCAACTCTGTCCTTAACTGACCCCCCTTTATTTTGAGGCTGTGCCCTCTTAGTTCTAGTTTCCTTTCTAAGTGGAAAGAATCTCTCCACCTCGACCCTATCCAGCCCCTTCATTATCTTATAGGTCTCTATAAGATCCCCCCCTCAGCCTTCTAAATTCCAGTGAGTACAAACCCAATCTGCTCAGTCTCTCCTCATAATCAACACCCCTCATCTCCGGTATCAACCTGGTGAACCTTCTCTGCACTCCCTCCAAGGCCAATATATCCTTCCGCAAATAAGGGGACCAATACTGCACACAGTATTCCAGCTGCGGCCTCACCAATGCCCCGTACAGATGCAGCAAGACATCCCTGCTTTTATATTCTATCCCCCTTGTGATATAGGCCAACATCCCATTTGCCTTCTTGACCACCTGTTGCACCTGCAGACTGGGTTTTTGTGTCTCATGCACAAGGACCCCCAGGTCCCTCTGCACAGCAGCATGTTGTAATTTCTTTCCATTTAGATAATAATCCAATTTGCTATTATTTCTACCAAAGTGAATACCTCGCATTTGTTAACGTTTTAGAACTGAATAATCTCATTAGCGATAGACAGCCTGGTTTTGTACGAGGGAGGTCATGCCTCACAAATTTGGTGGAGTTTTTTGAGGAGGTGACAAAAACGATTGATGAGGGAAGGGCTGTGGATGTCGTCTATATGGATTTTCGTAAAGCGTTTGACAAGGTCCCTCATGGCAGGCTGGTGCAAAAGGTTAAATCTCACAGGATAAAAGGTGAGCTAGCTAGATGGGTGGAGAACTGGCTTAGCCATAGAACAGTAAGAAGTCTCACAACACCAGGTTAAAGTCCAACAGGTTTATTTGGTAGCAAATACCATAAGCTTTCAGAGCAATGCTCCTTCGTCAGATGGAGTGGTCTCTGTTCTCAAACAGGGCACAGACACAGAAATCAAATTGCAGAATACTGATTAGAATGCAAATCTCTACAGCCAGCCAGGTCTTAAATGTACAGACAATGTGGGTGGAGGGAGCATTCAACACAGGTTAAAGAGATGTGTATTGTCTCCAGACAGTACAGCTTGTGAAATTGTGCAAGTCCAGGAGGCAAGCTGTGGGGGTTACTGATAATGTGACATAAATCCAACATCCCGGTTTAGACCGTCCTCATGTGTGCGGAACTTGGCTATCAGTTTCTGCTCAGTGACTCTGCGCTGTCATGTGTCGTGAAGGCCGCCTTGCAGAACGCTTACCTGAAGATCCAAGGCTGAATGCCCGTGACTGCTGAAGTGCTCCCCCACAGGAAGAGAACAGTCTTGCCTGGTGATTGTCGAGCGGTGTTCATTCATCCGTTGTCGTAGCGTCTGCATGGTTTCCCCAATGTACCATGCCTCGGGACATCCTTTCTTGCAGCGTATCAGGTAGACAACGTTGGCCGAGTTGCAAGAGTATGTACCGTGTACCTGGTGGATGGTGTTCTCACGTGAGATGATGGCATCCGTGTTGATGATCCGGCACGTCTTGCAGAGGTTGCTGTGGCAGGGTGGTGTGGTGTTGTGGTCACTGTTCTCCTGAAGGCTGGGTAGTTTGCTGCGGACAATGGTCTGTTTGAGGTTGCGTGGTTGTTTGAAGGCAAGAAGTGGGGGTGTGGGGATGGCCTTGGCGAGATGTTCGTCTTCATCAATGACATGTTGAAGGCTCCGGACTCACCATGGACTACTCTCCGGAATCGGTTGCATTCTTGGACACACGCATCTCCATTAAGGACGGTCACCTCAGCACCTCACTGTACCGCAAGCCCACGGATAACCTCATGATGCTCCACTTCTCCAGCTTCCACCCTAAACACGTAAAAGAAGCCATCCCCTACGGACAAGCCCTCCGAATACACAGGATCTGCTTGGATGAGGAGGATCGCAACAGACACCTCCAGACGCTGAAAGATGCCCTCATAAGAACAGGATATGGCGCGCGACTCATCGATCAACAGTTCCGACGCGCCACAGCGAAAAACCGCACCGACCTCCTCAGAAGACAAACACGGGACACGGTGGACAGAGTACCCTTCGTCAGTAAGTTTGTGGACGACACAAAGATTGCTGGAGTTGCAGATAGTGATGAACATTGTCAGAGAATACAGCAGGATATAAATAGGCTGGAACATTGGGTGGAGAAATGGCAGATGGAATTTAATCAAGATAAATGCGAAGTGATGCATTTCGGTAGATCTAATGTAATGTAATAGATAGATAGATACAATAAATGGCAGAATCATCAGGAGTATAGACACACAGAGGGACCTGGGTGTACAAGTCCACAGATCCTTAAAGGTGGCAGCACAGGTGGAGAGGGTGGTCAAGAAGGCATATGGCATGCTTGCCTTTATTGGATGGGGCATAGAATATAAAAGTTGGCATATGATGTTGCAGCTGTATAGAACGTTGGTTAGGCCTCATTTGGAATACTGCATCCAGTTCTGGTTGCCACACAACCAGAAGGACGTGGAGGCTTTGGAGAGAGTACAGAAAAGGTTCACCAGGATGTTGCCTGGTATGGAGGGTCTTAGCTATGTGGAGAGATTGGGTAAACTGGGGTTGTTCTCCCTGGAAAGACGGAGGATGAGGGGCGACCTAATAGAGGTGTATAAAATTATGAAGGGCATAGATAGGGTGAACAGTGGCTTTTTCCCAGGTCGGAGGTGACGAACACAAGGGGTCAGGGGTTCATGGTGAGGGGGGCAAGGTTCAACACCGATGTCAGGGGGACGTATTTTACACAGAGTGTGGTGGGGGCCTGGAATGCACTGCCAAGTAAGGTGATTGAGGCGGACACGCTGGGATCGTTTAAGACTTATCTAGATAGCCACATGAACAGACTGGGAATAGAGGGATACAAACAAATGGTCTAGTTGGGCACATGAGTGGCGCAGGCTTGGAGGGCCGAAGGGCCTGTTCCTGTGCTGTATTGTTCTTTGTTCTTTGAAATGCAGATTAGGTTGTGGCAACTGGTGTCTGGCCCATTGTTACTCCCTCTCCCCTTGTTTTTCTGTTGGAAAGGAAGTTAAAATTCAAATGTCAGTTCTAGACTAAGTGGTAATAAAGTCCTGAAATCTTGTGTCAGCTTTCTCAGCCTCCATGAGCATGTGATTACATGGTTGTTGGTGGTGTGGTCTTCCTGTAACCAGTGTCAACAACACGGATGTTTTGTCTGTGTGGTCGACAGGTGCAGGATTCGCTGCATTGGTCTCTGTAGGAGTCTGCATGTCCACAGGTGCAGGAGGCTGGTGCCATAAGCTGGAAAACCGAGGTGGTGTGTTACCTGCTGGTGCTGGTTCTGCTACTTGCAGGAGGAGGCAATGATTGTGAACATATTGGGCAGTGTTTGGACATTGCTTGCTTACCATGTACCATTGCTAACTGGCCATGGCCACGTGCAGTCTGAATCCTGACCGTTTCACCTGGTGTTAGAGGGCCAAGCCTGTGGGCATCTCGATCATGTTGGGTTTTTCATTTCAATCTGTATTGCGGGAGGGCTTCACTCATGTTGATTTCAAGTTTAGGCAGCAGCAGACCCACAGCATTAGGCATCATGGTCCTTGCGTGCCTGGAAAATAAGTTGCTGCACTAATGAGGACAGGCCCTGCCATGGTAAAGTGTTTCCATCTTCATGTTTGGCAGGTAGTCAAGTTCAAACTCTCCGGATTATGCATCGACTAATACTAAATGTTGTTTATCATTCCACTGGAAGATGTCTGCTGCTGTGAATGACCATCAGAGGTCTGGGACTTTGTGTAAATACAGCGGTTCCTTAGCTTGATGCAGCTTGAGTGCATTGCATGATGCATATCTGGAGATTTCCCTTCCCTTGTCTGTGTACAAAAGGGTGCAGGTTGCTTTAAGCGTTGATCACATGATTTGATGGTGATGTCATTGGGGTGCGTGTTCGAACATCAATGTATTGTAATACTGGTGGGACTGTGAGTTCCTGTTTGAGTTTGTTGAAGACCGCTGTGTGCTGCTCTTGCCAGCACCATTCGACATCCTGGTAGAGAGTTTGACCAAAAGGTTCAGTGACTTCACTATACACAGGCAAAACTTAGAAAGATAATTTGCCATACCAAGAAAGCACTGTAGAGCATGCTTATCCGTGGGAATGGCCTTCTGTCATATAGCCATTGTCTTGCATTTCACAGGGTTAAGCTTTAGTTGGATGGTCAAAAAGATGCGCATCATGTTCTTGCACAGTAAAACCCCAAACTAAGATCTCATCACAATGATCTTGCAAGCTTGGCCTGCAAAGTGTTGCTCCCTGCACTACTGGAAGATCTCGCTACCCATGGCGATTCCATATGGCATATGAAGAAAATGACATCTGCCTATCGGAGACACGAGTGTGATTAATGTAGTTAGTTTTGAGGATTCCTCATCGAATGGGATTTGTCAGAAGCCACTTTTCTTGCTGAGAAGTTGAACACCTTGGCATCTGGCATGTCTGCTATCACCTGTTACACTGTCTTCATCGGGTGATGAGGTTTGAGCAATGCCTTGTTTAAGTGCACCGGGTCAATATGTACCCTGACCGTGCCATCTTTCTTTACTGCAGCCACCATTGCTGAAACCCTTTCTGTCACCTTGTCTATGGGAGTTGTGACACCCAGTGTTGTGATCCGATGCAGCCCTCCTTCTGCTTCATGGCTGCTGGTACTCTTCTCGGAGCAAAAACTGTTGTTGGTTCTGAATCTTCTAGTCTCATGTGGTTTACAACTGGTAAATTACCAATGTATAACATAAGAACATAAGAACTAGGAGCAGGAGTAGGCCATCTGGCCCCTCGAGCCTGCTCTGCCATTCAATAAGGTCATGGCTGATCTTTTTATGGACTCAGCTCCACTAACCCGCCCGCTCATCATAACCCTTAATTCCTTTACTGTTCAAAAATTTATCTATCCTTGCCTTAAAAACATTCAATGAGGTAGCCTCAACTGCTTCACTGGGCAGGGAATTCCACAGATTCACAACCCTTTGTGTGAAGAAGTTCCTCCTCAACTCAGTCCTAAATCTGCTCCTCCTTATTTTGAGGCTATGCCCCCTAGTTCTAGTTTCACCCGCCAGTGGAAACAACTACCCTGCTTCTATCTTATCTATTCCCTTCATAATCTTATATGTTTCTATAAGATCTCCCCTCATTCTTCTGAATTCCAATAAGTATAGCCCCAGTCTTCTCAGTCTCTCCTCATAAGCCAACCCTCTCAACTCTGGAATCAACCTAGTGAATCTCCTCTGCACCCCCTCCAGTGCCAGTATATCCTTTCTCAAGTAAGGAGACCAAAACTGTACACAGTACTCCAGGTGTGGCCTCACCAGCACCTTATACAGCTGCAACATAACCTCGCTGTTTTTAAACTCCATCCCTCTAGCAATGAAGGACAAAATTCCATTTGCCTTCTTAATTACCTGCTGCACCTGCAAACCAACTCCTTGGGATTCCTGCACAAGGGCACCCAGGTCCCTCTACACAGCAGCATGCTGCAATTTTTTACCATTTAAATAATAGTCCATTTTGCTGTTATTCCTACCAAAATGGATGACCTCACATTTGCCAACATTGTACTCCATCTGCCAGACCCTTGCCCACTCACTTAAACTATCTATATCCCTTTGCAGACTTTCAGCGTCCTCTGCAAACTTTGCTCTTCCACCCATCTTAGTGTCATCTACGAATTTTGACACACTGCACTCGGTCCCCAACTCCAAGTCATCTATGTAAACATCTATATAACAGTTGAAGAGTTCTCTATATACTATCATCTGTGGGACTTGATGTTGTAGACATGCACTTCTGGACCAAATTGAATGAGCCCCAGTACAATGCTGTCCCAAAGTTTTAGTAGCGGCTTTACATTTTGGTAAATTATATGGAATTTGAGATTTCTCTGTGTGCAGTGGAGGGTTGCTGTATCCTCAGTGTGTCTGTCTGCCATAAGCCCCCAGGTACTTCCAGGTACTTGGAACTGGTGCTGCATACAGGTCTACTTCCTGTAACCTTTGGCTGGATAGTGCATTATCCTTCACTCCAGTAACAATCTTGACTTTATGGCTCGCATTATTATTAATAATGTTAAGAGTGATTAAGATCTCACCCTTTCCTATGATGTTGTCAACACTGTTGCAATAAAGCATCATTTAAGACTCTGTATTTTCACTGCTTTGGTTGAACTCCACTTCATTCACCTTATTCCTATTCCTGGAGGTTCAGGTTGCTGCCATGTTGCTGATGGCAGTGGTTTGGATCTGCAGCATTTCACAAAATGTTTCCATTTCCCGCACTTGTTGCATCTTTTAACATATGCAAAACCAACTGTTCCGTTCAATGGATGCTGACCACTGCAGTTGGAGAGGGGCAACCCCTATACTGCGAGTACCTTGGTTTCCCACTTAAAATTTCTGCTTCATTTATCTGATTGCTCATTTAACATACAAATATCGATGGCTACTTGTAACATTAAGTCTCGCAGCAGCTGCTTGCGGACTGAATTGCTATATATTCCACAAACTACTCGATCCCTGATTAGATCTTCAGTAAGAAGTTTAACAACACCAGGTTAAGGTCCAACAGGTTTATTTGGTAGCAAAAGCCACACAAGCTTTCGGAGCTCCAAGCCCCTTCTTCAGGTGAGTGACCCCCAGTCCAACGCCGGCATCTCCACATCATAGATCTTCAGTGACAGCTCTGAATGCACATTTCTTTGCCAATATTTTTAGAGTAGCTGTGTAGGATTGCATTGACTGATCTACTCTCTGATTCGTGGAAGTGAACCTGTGTCTATCAAGGACTGTGTTTTTTACCGATAGACAAATGTTCTCGAATTGTTCCAGGATTATCTTGGGATCTTTTTTTCCTTCTCTGTCTGGAAGACAAGTGACTCAAATTTTTCAATGAACTTGGTGCCCATGAGGTTTAAGAGGGCAAAAGGCTGTACCTTTTTCAATTTGTCAGAGAGTCCAGCACCACAATAATTACGCCACATCTTCTGGAACCTTTCCCAACTATCTGCAATATTTTCATCAAGGACAAGTTGCTCGATGCGGCAAAGTCCTTGTGCCATACTGTCAAATAGCTTGGGAGGAAAGTTCAAAAATTCTACTCTGCACAACAATGATGGCTCCCTTGGAATTTTAACCCCCATTATTGAAGCAAGCAAGGTTCAGTATAATTACTCTAAAAGATCTTCACATACCTATGAGTGACACCATGTAGAAAGCTGTGGATTCCTTAAGTCACCAACATCAAGGACTTTGAACTGAGGTAGTCTATTTCTAAACTCACAGTCATAAACAATACTTGTGCTCTACCTGAGATCCCGGGTAACAGATTCCCACACTCCCACCACGTGACATTCCCTGTAGCCGTGTCATCACATTCTCACATGACCACACGGTCCACAACCTGAATTTTAGAAATGTTAGGAATACTCAGAAAGCCTTTCTACAAGATCTCAAGTACTAGTAATTGTTTCAAGATGCTTGTTCAGTAACCTTACTTTTGATGTTCCCAAAGGCTCACTCATAGGTATGTGAAGATCTTTTAGAGTAATTATACTGTACCTTGCTTGCTTCAATAATGGGGGTTAAAATTCCAAGGGAGCCATCATTGGGATTGGATGTTGTGCAGAGTAGAATTTTTGAACTTTCCTCCCAAGCTATTTCTTGGAACAAAGGCATTTAAATCTTTTGGACAGGCTCCAGTTCTATATGCAGCATAGCTGGAACAACCATCTGAATTGGAAGGGAACAAAACTACTGTGGTGCTTTGTGGCAGGGCAAGTTTTATGGCCCTGGCTCCAGCAATCAAACAACTGTCTCAAGACAGGCAGTCCCATTTTCAGGGATAGAATTGATTGTTTGGCAACTGATTGTACTGGTCAAATTAGCCTCTTTGTCTTGAAAATCCCTTCATACTCTTAACGCACTGATCAAAGGGATGTGCTAGTGTCCCTATTGCTCAGAGTTACAAGGACCTTAATGACTCATTTAGGTGGGATTTTCTGGCTGCGCTCGTCCCAAGGTCCGGCACGATGTCAACAGATCTTTGCATGGTCCATGTCCCGCTCGTTACGATTCCTGTGGCGGGTGGGACATGGACCATGCAAAGGTCCGTTGACATTGTGCGAGACCTTGGGGCGAGCGCAGCCAGCTCGCCTAGAGAGGAGAAAGAATCTCCTCATTGCCCTAATCATGAACTTGCATCATTCTCTGGATCCTCTCCTATTTCCTCTTGTGCTCTATTCAATCTCATCTTGTCAATGAGATTCATCTCCTGTGGTTTGGACCCTATTCTGACCAAGCTGCTTTTAAAAAATTGATTTGTGGGACATGGGTGTCGCTGGCTGGCGAGCATTTATTGCCCATCCCTATTTCCCCTTCCAGGGCAGTTGAGAGTCAACTAGGTAAGGACAGCAGATTTCCTTCGCTAAAATACATTAGTGAACCGGATGGATTTTTCTGACAATCGACAATGGTTTCATGGTCATCAGTAGATTCTTAATTTCAGATATTTTACCTATGAGAAAGCTTACATCTTACCTATCCAGCTGTAGCCAGCTGACCACCCAACTTGTCTTTCAGGCCCTCATGTTTATTGATATTCCAAATGGTTCCTGCCCTGTGTTCTCACAGTTTCAAAGCTGCAGTCATCATTCCCATCCTCATCCATCATCAAATCCAACTTTGACACTGTTGCTCTTGCAAACTGTCACCCTATCTGCAACTGCCCTTTCTTTTCCAAAGTGCTTGAATGTGCTGTCATATTTAAAAACTTCCCCTTCTTTCCCCTAATTCCGAGCAGGATTTTCCAGTCTAGTCGATAGATCTTTTGCCGGTCTATCAAAATTAAAGCCTGCCCTCCATGTTTGAACCTCTCCAAGCAGGATTCCACCCCAATACAGGACTGAAATGGCTTTTTTGAAGTCACAAGTGAAAATCCATGTTTTTATTGATTCATTCATGGGACATGGATGTCGCTGGATGGCCAGCATTTATTGCCCATCCCTAGTTGTCCTTGGAGGGCAGTTGAGAGTCAACCACATTGTTGTGGCTCTGGAGTCACATGTAGGCTAGACGAGGTAAGGACAGCAGGTTTCCTTCCTGATGCGCGATTAAATCACTCGGGAGGCTAGATTGTACCCGGGAAATAAAGGCTTTTATTACTGACAAGAATGGAGCACACTATATACAATACAATCCCAGACTAAAGGGTCTCCAGGCAGTGCAGTGACCTTTATACTTCCCCTGGTAGGCGGAGCCAACTGGAGTGTACCACAGAACAATATCAACAGGTAGAACAGCCCAACCCTAACACCAACAGTAATTACAGTAACATATCTACAAACCCCATAGTGCTGACCATCCATGGCTCAGCACTCATAGTGGTAACCAACTATGGTTCACCACATTCACCCCTCCTTTAAAAACAAAGGCCGGTGGGGCAAAACAAAACAGAACAACTGTTCATATAATCACAAGTTCAGTCGTATTGGAGGACCGCACCGTCTCTGCGACCTCCTCAACACTGGCGGTAACGCCGGTTCTGGTGACCGTGGTGACCTTCTCTCCAAGGTGGTGTCCAGTGACTCCTCCAGTTCCTCACGGACAGGTGGACCACGAGGTGGCGACAATCTGCTGGACTCGAGCACGCCTCGAGGTGGTGACAATCTCCTGGACTCAGGCAAGCTGGACACGGGAGTAAGAGGATTAAGTGGTGGTCCTGATACTGCCCGCGCCGTGTCAGGAGGGGAGATAAGGGTCGGGGGGTCCCTAACTAGGGGTGTGGGAGTGACTTGGGTATCCAAGTCCCCTGCTGGCGCCAGATCTCTAATAGAGACTGTGTCCTCTCGCCCGTCAGGATATGCCACATAGGCATATTGAGGGTTGGCGTGGAGGAGATGGACCTGTTCAACCAAAGGGTCGGACTTGCAGGTCCTAACATGCCGCTGCAGGAGGACAGGTCCTGAGTGCATCAACCAAGACGGTAATGAGGACCCAGAGGAAGACTTCCTAGGGACGGAAAACATCCTCTCATGTGGAGTAGCGTTGGTTGCCGTACACAGGAGTGAGCGGATAGAACGGAGCGCATCAGAGAGTACCTCTTGTCAACGGGAGACTGGAAGACCTTTAGACCTCAACGCCAGTAAGACAGCCTTCCAGACTGTAGCATTTTCTCGTTCAACTTGTCCGTTACCCCTAGGGTTGTAACTCATAGTTCTACTTGAGGCAATCCCTTTTGAGAGCAGGTATTGCCTCAAGTCGTCACTCATGAATGATGAGCCCCTATCACTGTGGATATAGCTGGGGTAACCGAACAGGGTGAAAAGATCCCGTAATGTTTTAGTGACCGTGGCAGTGGTCGTATCAGAACAGGGAATGACAAAAGGGAATCGTGAGTACTCGTCAATCACATTGAGGAAGTACACGTTCTGATCTGTCGAAGGAAGGGGGCCCTTAAAGTCCACACTCAGTCTTTCAAAAGGGCGAGTGGCTTTAATGAGGTGTGCCCTGTCAGGTCGGTAGAAGTGCGGCTTGCATTCAGCACATACCTGGCAGCTTCGGGTTATGGACCTGACATCCTCCACTGAGTAGGGTAGATTCCGGGCCTTTACGAAATGGAAGAGCCGAGTGACCCCGGATGGCAGAGATCATTGTGGAGGGCCTGTAATCGATTCTCCTGCACACTTGCACATGTTCCACGCGACAGGGCGTCTGAGGGCTCATTGAGCTTCCCTGGACGGTACATGATATCATAATTGTAGGTGGAGAGTTCGATTCTCCACCTCAAGATTTTATCATTTTTGATCTTACCCCGTAACGTGTTGTTGAACATGAACGCCACGGACCGCTGGTCCGTGAGCAGGGTGAATTGTTTTCCCGCCAAGTAATGGCGCCAATGCCGAACGGCCTCCACAATGGCCTGGGCCTCCTTTTCCACCGCAGAGTGTCGAATTTCGGGGCCTTGGAGGGTGCGAGAGAAAAAGGCGACGGGCCTGCCTGCCTGGTTAAGTGTGGCGACCAGGGCGAAATCCGATGCATCACTCTCCACCTGAAAGGGGATGGACTCATCAACAGCGTGCATCGTGGCTTTCGCGATGTCGGCTTTTATCCCTTCAAAGGCTAAGCGAGCCTCTGTTGCTAGGGGAAAGGAGGTAGACTTGATGAGCGGACGGGCTTTGTCCACATAATTGGGAGTATGAGAAGAAGCCTAAGCATCTTCTCAGTGCTTTGATGCTAGTGGGCAGGGGAAGTTCGAGGAGGGGACGCATACGGTCTGGATCAGGGCCAAGGACCCCGTTTTCCACCACGTATCTGAGGATAGCTAGGCGGCGCGTGCGAAATACACACTTCTCCCTGTTGTAGGTCAGATTCAGGCGAGACGCAGTGCGTAAAAATCTAAGGAGGTTGGCATCGTGGTCCTGCTGGTCATGGCCGCAGATAGTGACGTTATCCAGGTACGGGAAGGTAGCCCGCAGCCCGTTTTGGTCCACCATTCGGTCCATTGCACGCTGGAAGATCGAGACCCCATTCGTGACGCCAAAGAGAACCCTTAAAAAGTGATAAAGATGACCATCCGCCTCAAAGGCCATGTATTTTCGGTCCTCTGGGCGAATGGGGAGCTGGTGGTAAGCTGACTTCAAGTTAATGGTGGAGAACACCCAGTACTGCGCAATCTGGTTGACCATGTCAGATATGCGTGGGAGAGGATACGCATCCAGCTGCGTGTATCTGTTAATGGTCTGACTATAGTCTATGACCATCCGGGGTTTGTGTCCAGTTTTAACCACCACTACTTGCGCTCTCCATGGACTAGAGCTAGGTTGGATGATCCCTTCCCTAAGGAGCCGCTGAACTTCAGATCGAATAAAGATCCGATCCTCAGCGTTGTAATGCCTGCTCTTGGTTGCGATGGGCTTGCAGCCTGGCACTAGATTCTTGAATAAGGATGGTGGGGTGATTCTGAGTGTCGAGAGGCTACGCGTGGAGCGCGCTGGGCAATTTGGAGGCTGCTGTGCTCCCACTGAAAGTGGAGGGAGCGGCCCATCGTACTGCAGGGTTACACTCCTCAGGTGGACCATAAAGTCTAGTCCCAGGAGCATCGGAACGCAAAGGTGCGGTAACACAAGGAGCCTGAAGATCTCGTAAACTGTGCCCCGCACCGTCAGGTTGACCACGCAGCTCCCTAGCACGGTAACAGACCGGGACCTCGACGCCATCGAAATTGTCTGTCTGACAGTCCGTACTCGGAGACCGCACCGTTTCACGGTGTCAGGGTGAATGAAGCTCTCCGTGCTCCCGCTGTCAAACAAACAATGAATTTGGCGTCCATTTACCTCTATGTCCATCATGGACTTGTCGAGTCTGTGAGGCTTGGCCTGGTCCAGGATGATTGACGCCACCGTTGGGTCTTGGGTGCCGCTGCAGGCAGCTGAGATGGTTGATGATGATGGCCCCTGCTGGTCGTCCGCGGTCGGTGTCGACCAAAATGGCTGCGCCCATGGATCGCACGTGGTCGGTGGCGCTAAAAGTGGCGGCCCCTGCAGGTCGCACATGTCTTGCGTCTCCATCGTCAGGAATGGCGGCACTCTGGAATCGCACATGGTGGAAGACCTCGAAGACGCTGGAGACAAGGAGACAGGCTCAGGAGAATCACACGCCGCACTGCTATGTTTGGAGGGTGGTTTGGTCCTGTAGACTTTGGCATAATGCCCTTTCTTTCCACACGCGGAGCACAATACCGTTCTGGCTGGACATTGTTGCCGAGGGTGTTTCGCCAATCCACAGAAGAAACATCGTGGGCCTCCTGGAGCTGCCGCCGTCATGAGGTCCGAGGTTGGGAACTCAATCGCGCAGGTTTTCGGAGCCGTTGAATAAAGTAGAGTCGATGGCTGTACTTGCCACGATGTTCCCACGTGGTCGGTGGGGTACGTTTCTAGGCTTCTGGAGGCCGTCTCCATAGCGTCAGCCAATTCTACTGTCTTAGCGAGGTCTAGATTACCTTGCTCTAGCAGCCGGAGGCGAATGTACGACGAGCCGATTCCCGCCACGAACGCATCGCGGATCAAGTCGCTCGTATACTGGGCCGCCGACACTGGCTTGCAGTTGCAGGCTCTGGCTAGCTGCTGGAGTTCACCCAGGTACTGTTCTGTCGTTCCGCCGGGCTGCCTCCGTCGAGTGGCTAGAAGGTGTCGAGCATGGATCTCGTTTGGCGGTTTGTTGTACCGCTTCTTAAGTAGTTCGATGGTCCCTTTGTAGTCTTTATCATCGCGGATTGCTAAGTATACGGTGTCGCTTACCCTCGCGTGGAGGACCCGCAGTCTATCGGCGTAGTTTTGAATGGCTGTTGAGGCATCGATGCAGTCTTGAAAACACTTTAACCAATGGTCGAAAGTGTTCGACGCTCCTGCCGCACGTGGATCTAGTGTAAGCCGATCGGGTTTCAACATTTGCTCCATGGTTTTCAAAATTTTGTCAGTAATAAAATTGATGCGCGATTAAATCACTCGGGAGGCTAGTTTGTACCCGGGAAATAAAGGCTTTTATTACTGACAAGAATGGAGCACACTATATACAATACAATCCCAGACTAAAGGGTCTCCAGGCAGTGCAGTGACCTTTATACTTCCCCTGGTAGGCGGAGCCAACTGGAGTGTACCACAGAACAATATCAACAGGTAGAACAGCCCAACCCTAACACCAACAGTAATTACAGTAACATATCTACAAACCCCATAGTGCTGACCATCCATGGCTCAGCACTCATAGTGGTAACCAACTATGGTTCACCACACTTCCGAAAAGGACATTAGTGAACCAGATAGGTTTTTCCAACAATTGACAATTGTTTTATGGTCATCAGTAGACTCAATTCCATATATTTTTATTGAATTCAAATTTCACCATCTGCCGCGGTGGGATTCAAACCTGGGACCCCAGAACATTCGCTGAGTTTCTGGATTAATAGTCTGGCGATAATACCACTGGGCCATTACCTCCCCATCAACTGACTGTGACTAGGTTGTACACCAACTTCTTCTAACACTCTTGTCTAATGTTAAATTGAGTGGGATTTTTACTCTTATCTATCCAGCTGTAGCCAGCATAGTTATTGTCGTGGGTTGACTATCCTTGACTTCCTCCAAATTTCTTATCCACATGTTGCCCTTCAGCAGCATCATCTGAAGACACAGCGCCAGGTTCTACACACGTGGTGATGACACTTACCGACAGCGTTACCTCTCTCAATCGCTCTATTCCTTTGTATATATCACGCATCTTCAACATGTGAACCATGCTATCTATATCATAACTTACTCAAGGTTCTGTTTCACTACAATCTCTACACTCGCTGACCCACATTGGTTCCCCAGTTCACCAACACATTAAAATTATCATCTTTGTATTCAAACCCCTCCATGGCTTCATCCCACCCTATCTCTGTAACACCCTTCACAAGGCTTATGTGTCCTTTCCAACTATGGCCTTGTTTGCATTGACCATTTCCTGTACCCACCAGTGGTGGCCTGGCCTATAGCGAGCCTCTCTCTGATTTTGTAAGATACTCCTCACAATTTACTTTGTTGACCAAGCTTTTACCTATCTTGCTACCTCCTTCTTTGGATCAGTGTTGTCTGAAAATGCCCCTGTGGAGCGTCATTGGATATTCTGCTATGTTTAAGGTGTGATTGTTATGCAAGTTGTTGTATTTGAGCTGGTGATAACAATAGCATTAAACTCATGGTATGCATGGAACAGATCTTTACCCATTAACTATAGAGAGGTTAATGATGGATCACAGCATGCGATAAATACTTTCAGTAATAAGCTGAGTAAATATTTCATGGGAACACCATTTTTGGTGTGAATTGAGCATACTCTGGATAAAGAAAATAAACAAAATTTTTGTGTTCATGTGGTGACAGGAGCAGCAGGAAATGCATCCCATTGGCACATTCTTCACCTGGCCTTTAGACTGTCGATAATTCAGGGAACCTGTCCCTTCCCAGCTGACTACTTCTGCAAGGTTTTGGCAGAGCCTCTGCAGTGCCGAAATCCAAACCGTTGGTGTAATAAAGCTACTCAAAACATCAGGAAGAGAGTTCTTACGATAATGCTAATCATGAAATGCGTCAAATGTGGTTTTACGCGAATTAATTGATGCGCGATATAACTCACGAGGCTAGAGGTACTCGGGGAAATAAAGGCTTTTATTGACTACTACAATAGAGCTACCATATATAATACACGATCCCAGACTAAAGGGTCCCAGACACAGCAGTGACCTTTATACCTCTTCCAGGAGGCGGAGCCCGACTGGGATGTACCATAAGAACTATATTACAGGTAGAACAGCCCAACCCTAACCCCAACAGTAACATATATACAGACTCATAGTACTGGCCAGACCCTGGCTCAGCACTACCTGGTGGGAACCAACAATGGTTCACCACATTCACCCCTCCTTTGAAAACAAAGGCTGGCGGGGTACAAAACACAGAACAATTGTTCATCAGTCTATAAGTTCAGACGGTCTGGGGGACCGCACCGTCGTTGTGACCTCCTCAACACCGGCGACCACACCAGTGTAGGCACTCGCGGTGGCGTTCTCCCCAAGGCGATGTCCAACGGCTCCTCCAATGTCTCACGGGCCGGTAGACCCTGAGGTGGTGACAATCCGCTGAACTCGGGCACGCCTTGAAGTGGCGACCATCTCCTGGACTCAGGCAAGCTGTACACGGGAGTAAAAGGGTTAAGTGATGGTCCCGATGCTGCCTGCGCCGTGTCAGGAGGGGAAACAATAGTTGGGGGTCTCTAACAGGAGGTATGGGAGCGACAGGCGCCAGGTCTCGAATCGAGACCGTGTCCTCTCGCCCGTCAGGGTATGCCACATAGGCATACTGAGGGTTGGTGTGGAGGAGATGGACCTGTTCAACCAAAGGGTCGGACTTGCGGGTCCTAACATGTCGCCGCAGGAGGACAGGTCCTGAGTACGTCAACCAAGACGGTAATGAGGTCTCAGAGGAAGACTTCCGAGGGAATGAAAACAGTCTCTCATGGGGAGTAGCGTTGGTTGCCGTACACAGGAGTGAGCGTATGGAGTGGAGCGCATCAGGGAGCACCTCTTGCCAACGGGAGACTGGAAGGCCTTTAGATTTCAACGCCAGTAAGACAGCCTTCCAGACTGTAGCATTCTCACGTTCAACCTGTCCGTTACCCCGAGGGTTGTAGCTCGTGGTTCTACTAGAGGCAATTCCGTATGAGAGCAGGTATTGCCTCAAGTCATCGCTCATGAATGACGAGCCCCTATCGCTATGGATGTAACAGGGGTACCCGAACAGGGTGAAAAGATCACGAAATGCCTTGATAACCGTGGCAGCGGTCATATCGGAACAAGGAATGACAAAGGGGAATCGTGTGTACTCATCAACCACATTGAGGAAGTACACCTTCCGATCTGTCGAGGGAAGGGGGCCCTTAAAATATACACTCAGTCATTCGAAGGGACGAGTGGCCTTAACGAGTTGTGCCCTGTCAGGTCGGTAGAAGTGCGGTTTGCATTCCGCGTATACCCGGCAGTTTCTGGTTATAGACCTGACATCCTCCACCAAGTAGGGTAGATTCCGGGCTTTTATGAAGTGGAAGAGCCGAGTGACCCCCGGATGGCAGAGGTCATTGTGGAGAGCCTGCAATCGATTCTCCTGCATACTAGCGCATGTTCCACGTGACAGGGCATCCGATGGCTCATTGAGTTTCCCTGGACGATACATGATGTCGTAATTATAGGTGGAGAGTTCGATTCTCCACCTCAAGATCTTATCATTCTTGATCTTGCCCCGTAATGTGTTATTGAACATGAACGCCACGGACCGCTGGTCCGTGAGCAGGGTGAACCGTTTTCCCGCCAAGTAATGGCGCCAATGCTGGACAGCCTCCACAATGGCCTGGGCCTCCTTTTCCACCGCCGAATGTCGAATTTCGGGGCCTTGGAGGGTGTGAGAGAAAAAGGCGACGGGTCTGCCCGCCTGGTTAAGTGTGGCGGCCAGGGCAAAATCAGATGCATCGCTCTCCACCTGGAAGGGGATGGACTCATCGATAGCGTGCATCGTGGCTTTCACGATGTCGGCTTTTAGTTTTTCAAAGGCCAAACGAGCCTCTGGTGCTAGGGGAAAAGAGGTAGACTTGATGAGCGGACGGGCTTTGTCCGCGTAATTGGGAACCCACTGTGCGTAGTAAGAGAAGAAGCCTAAGCATCTTCTCAGTGCTTTTGTGCTAGTGGGCAGGGGAAGTTCGAGGAGGGGACGCATACGGTCTGGATCAGGGCCAATGACCCCGTTTTCCACCACGTATCCGAGGATAGCTAGGCGGCACGTGCGAAATACACACTTCTCCCTGTTGTAGGTCAGATTCAGGTGAGATGCAGTGCGTAGGAATCTAAGAAGGTTGGCATCGTGGTCCTGCTGGCCATGGCCGCTGATGGTGACGTTATCCAGGTACGGGAAGGTAGCCTGCAGTCCGTTATGGTCCACCATTCGGTCCATAGCACGCTGGAAGACCGAGACCCCATTCGTGACACCAAAAGGAACCCTTAGAAAATGGTACAAGCGACCATCCGCCTCAAAAGCCGTGTATTGTCGGTCCTCTGGGCGAATGGGGAGCTGGTGGTAGGCAGATTTTAGGTCGATGGTGGAGAACACCCGGTACTGCGCAATCTGGTTGACCATGTCAGAAATGCGCGGGAGGGGATACGCATCCAGCTGCGTGTATCTGTTAATGGTCTGACTATAGTCTATGACCATCCGGGGTTTGTTCCCATTCTTGACCACCATGACCTGCGCTCTCCAATGACTAGCGCTAGGTTGTATGATCCCTTCCTTGAGGAGCCGCTGAACCTCAGATCGAATGAAGATCCGATCCTCAGCGCTGTAATGCCTGCTCTTAGTCACGATGGGCTTGCAGCCTGGCACGAGATTCTGGAATAAAGAGGGTGTGGTAATCTTAAGCGTCGAGAGGCTACAGATGGAGCACATTGGGCAATTTAGAGGCTGTGAGTCTCCCACTGAAAGCGGAGGGAGTGGCCCACCGTACTGTAGGGTTACACTCTTCAAGTGGACCATGAAATTTAGTCCTAGGAGTATTGGCGCGCAAAGGTGCGGTAACACCAGGAGCTTGAAGCTCTCGTAAACCGTGCCCTGCACCATCAGATTTACCACGCAACTCCCTAGCACGGTGACAGACCGGGACCTTGACGCCATCGAAATTATCTGCTTGACAGGCTGAATCCGGAGGCCACACCGCTTCACGGCGTCTGGGTGAATGAAGCTCTCCGTGCTCCCGCTGTCAAACAGACAATAAATTGTGCGTTTGTTTACCTGTATGTCCATCATGGACTTGTCGAGTCTGTGAGGCTTTGCCTGGTCCAGGATGATCAACGCCACCGTTGGTTCGTGGGCGCCACTGCAGGCAGCTGAGATGGATGGAGATGGGGCGGCACGGTAGCACAGTGGTTAGCACTGTTGCTTCACAGCTCCAGGGACCTGGGTTCGATTCCCGGCTTGGGTCACTGTCTGTGTGGAGTTTGCACATTCTCCTCGTGCCTGCGTGGGTTTCCTCCGGGTGCTCCGGTTTCCTCCCACAGTCCAAAGATGTGCGGGTTAGGTTGATTGGCCATGCTAAAAAAAAATTGCCCTTGGTGTCCTGAGGTGTGTAGGTTGGAGGGATTAGTGGGTAAAATATGTATGGATATGGGGGTAGGGCCTGGGTGGGATTGTGGTCGGTGCAGACTCGATGGGCCGAATGGCCTCTTTCCGTATTGTAGGGTTTCTATGATCTTTCTATGATCTTCTATGACCCCTGCTGGTAATTCGCAGTCGGTGCCGATCAAAATGGCTGCCCCCATAGGTCGCACGTGGGCGGTGGCGCCAAAACCAGCGGCCCCTGGTAGTTGCGCGTCTCTTGCGAGTCCGTCGTCTGGAATGGCGATGTCCTGGCCTCGCACGTGGAAGAAGCCCTTGACGATGCCGACGACGAGGAAACCGGCTCCGGGGAGTCACACGCCGCACTGCTGTTCCTGGATGGAAGTTTGGATCTGCATACCTTCGAATAATGCCCCTTCTTGCCGCAGGTGGAGCACAACACCGCTTTAGCTGGACATCGCTGCCGAGGGTGCTTCACTCCCCCACAGAAGTAACACTGCGGGCCGCCTGGAGCTGCTGCCGTCGTCAGGCCCGAGGGTGGGAACGCAATCACGCAGTTTTTCGGTCCCGCTGAATGAAGTGGGGTCTGTGACTGCCCCTGCTACGCTGTCTCCACGTGGTCGTCGGGGTACATTGCCAGACTTTTGGAGGCTGTTTCTAGCGCATCCGCTAGCTCTATGGACTTAGTGAGATCGAGATTACCTTGCTCCAACAGCCGAAGGCGGATGTAAGACGAGCCGATTCCCGCCACAAACGCATCTCGAGCGAGGTCGTTCATGTTCTGGTCTGCCGACACTGCTTTGCAGTTACAGCCCCTGGCTAGCTGTAGGAGCTCGCACGCGCACTGTTCCGTCGTTTCGCCGGGCTGCCGCCGTCGAGTGGCTAAGAGATATCGAGCATGCATCTCGTTTGCCGGTTTAATGTAGCGCTTCTTAAGAAGCTCGAGGGCCCCTTTGTAGTCGGTGGCCCCACGGATCGCTAAATATACAGCGTCGCTTACCCTCGCGTGGAGGACCCGGAGTCTGTCGGCGTCGGTGGTGACCGCTGCGGAGGTTTCGAGGTAATCCTGAAAGCATTTCAACCAGTGGTCGAAGGTGTTCGAGGCGCCCGCCGCATGTGGGTCCAACGTAAGCCGTTCGGGTTTAAGCATTTGCTCCATGTTCTCTGTGTCGTTTTTTTTTTCAACGAAGAGAGTTCAATTGTAGTCAATAAAATTGATGCGCGATATAACTCACGAGGCTAGAGGTACTCGGGGAAATAAAGGCTTTTATTGACTACAACAATAGAGCTACCATATATAATACACGATCCCAGACTAAAGGGTCCCAGACAGAGCAGTGACCTTTATACCTCTCCCAGGAGGCGGAGCCCGACTGGGATGTACCATAAGAACTATATTACAGGTAGAACAGCCCAACCCTAACCCCAACAGTAACATGTAGAACAGCCCAACCCTAACCCCAACAGTAACATATATACAGACTCATAGTACTGGCCAGACCCTGGCTCAGCACTACCTGGTGGGAACCAACAATGGTTCACCACACTAATCAAATCTGCCCCAGACAGTTGCGATTGCTATGAAATGTAATGGAGGTGGCTGTGAGAATTGGTAGCAAAGGATTACAGCAGATTTGTTTGTTTGAGATAGGACCATGTTTCTGACACAGAAAATTTGTTGAAACATCTTATCAAGTTCCCTGAACAGGCCTGTACAATGGGATGAACTTCAACAGTCTCGCCTGTCTGATATAGGGGCATAATATGTGGCAGTGTTTGACATTAAATAATTTAGTTCTATTTTGAAAGTGTTTTTGCTGGAGCTTATCTTTCAGTATTTGATTATGTTTTTCTTCCAGTTCTTGAATGCCACTTTCTTCCATTCTGCTGGATCAATTGAGTGTACCGTGCTGCCAGTGGTGTTCTCCGTTTAATGTACTCTCATGTCAAGTTAGCCATTGTCCTTTCCTTGACTCATTGGTACTTCTGCCCCTGTCTCTTCGGATCGTAATTGTGAGGCAATCTTTATGTCAAACAATGTCCGATCATGTCCTTCCCTCCGGCAATTTCCGGATAATATTCCTTGCAGTCCTTGAAACTCCTGTGAAAGAGTCTCACTAGCCTTTTAATCATTGTGGGATTTCAGCTGGTGACAGTAGATACTTCAGATGACAGCAGGCAATTACTGGGAATAAATGTTCGCTGCGCTTGCAGCGTCAGGGTCTGAAGAAGGACCTCTGATTGGCTACATATAGTAGAATAGCTGAATGTATTATAATGAATAAAATTGTCTCTGAAGCAGCTTTTTCTTGTTGTTGTACAGATAAGTGAATCTACTTTTCAATACAAATGGAAGTGGTTGCAATATTTAACATTTGTAATGATCTGACATTAAACTACTTCTGACATGCTAACAGCTCATTTGGTCATTTAGAGATTACTATATTCAGCAAGATCCGCAATCTAAATTGTTTAATTTACACAGATAATTATTTTACTTAACACGACCAATAAGCTATTTGCATTATTGAATACAAATGGATGAACTCACTAAGGAATGTTAGTGATCCAGATACCTTGGGCTATTTAGATATATGGCCTATTTGTTTAAACAATGCTTTGACAATGATTTAGGATGGTTCATAATTTTATCATAGATTGAAATATATCTATTTTTTAATGGCCGGAATTCTCCAGCTGTTCACGCCCCACCGCCGCTGCCAGAGAGGATGGAGAATTTGGCACTCAGCCAAATCTCCATTCACTGCAGCGGGACAAGAGAATCCCACTGGAGCGAATGGCCGGAGAATCACGCCCTTTGTGTCTGATTGTGAGAAAGGGATTGTTTTAGCTTTTCTCATATGCAGAAGCTTGTATGGTTTACTGTCATATTAAATCCTAAAGGATTGTAGTGACTGTTATAGGAGGCTAGAGGATTTGGTGACTATCGTGCAAATAAAGGAACAGCACACAATGTATGCACTGGTTACATCCACTGAAACCGGCATGAATTAAAACCTCCATACCCAAAACACCTAGCTCTATAGCGGGGCAGTTCAGCCTTGTAGAATGTTCTTCTTGCGTGATGTGGGAAGTCAGGGACACTTCCAGTGTCCAGGGTGACTGTGTGGGCAGTAACTATCTCCAGCTGCAGCTATTTGAAAACCACATTTCAGAGCTGGAACTGTGACTGGAATCGCTGTGGAGTATCCACAAAGATGACACCTTCGTGGATGGCATGTACAATGAGGTGAGTGCACTACAAGCTAAGAGTGTAGAGGCAGCACAGGAATGGGCAACTGCCAGACAGAGCAAGAGCACTAGGCAGGTAGTGCAGCAGTCCATTCCTCTTTCTAACAGGTTTTCTGTTTTGGATAGAGGTGTTTTCTTAGGGGAATACAGCCAAGTCTTTGGTACCATTAGTGGCTCAACTGTACGAGGGCAGTAGTGGGGTGGGGGCGGAGGGGTTAAAAAATGGGAGAGCAATGATGATAGATAAGGAGAACAGATAAGATGTTTCTGTGGCGACAGATGTGGCATCAAGATGCTATGTTGTAACCCTGGTGTCAGGGTCAAAGATGTTGCTGAGCAGCTGCAGAAACTTTCTGAAAAAGGAGGATGAACAGCCAGGGTTTGTGGTCCATATCTGTACCAATGACATAGGTAAGAAAAAGGAGGAGGTCCTCAAAGTAGAATGTAAGGTGCTAAGAAATAGATTAAAAAGCAGAATCACAAATGTAGTAGAAATCAGAGAAACCCTACAGTGCAGAAAGAGGCCATCTGACCCATCGAGTCTGCACCGACCACAATCCCACCCAGGCCCTACCCCCATATCACTACACATTTAAAGCTAATCCCTCTAACCTACGCATCTCAGGACATGAAGAGGCAATTTTAGCATGGCCAATCAACCTAACACGCACATCTTTGGACTGTGGGAGGAAACCGGAGCACCCGGAGGAAACCCACGCAGACACGAGGAGAATGTGCAAACTCCACACAGACAGTGACCCGAGCCGGGAATCGAACCCAGGTCCCTGGAGCTTTGAAGCAGTAGTGCTAACCACTGTGCTACCGTGCCGCCTGTACCATACCGTAATCTCTGGATTACTCCCAGTGTCACGTGCTGGCAAGAGCAGGAATACGGGAATAGACCAGATGAATGCATGGCTGGGGAGGTGGTTGGGAGGGAGGGATTTGAATTCCTGAGGCATTGTGTTTAATTTTGGGGAAGATGGGACCTGTACAAGCCGGATGGGTTGCACCCCAGCAGGATCGGGATCAACATCCTCACGCTGTTGGGGAAGGTTTAAATTAGAGTGGCAGGAGGATGGGAACTGGAGCGTGGAGTCACAAGAGAGGGAAACAAAGATGAATTGAAAGGCAGTAAAATAGAAAGCAAAACTGGAAGGCAGATGAAACAAGGGTTCGCAGAAAATAGGGCCATAGAACAAAAATGAATGTGTAAAAACGTCAAAAGGACAAATCTAAAGACACTATGGGCCCTATTTTGCCATTTTGATTCGAAGTGCTGGGCGGACTTGAAACTGGGAGTGTTTCAGGTCCGACCTTTAGACCCGTTCTGAGACGCTCTCATATGCACTCTGCCTGAAAAAATATCAGCGATTCCGAATCACGCTGCATAAGCCTATGGACGGGGCTTGACGCACCTGAGACGCTGGAGCTCCAATCAGCGCCTCCAACTGCGCATCCGCAGAAATAAAATGATAGAATGCTGCTCCCCTGCCACATCCCTCCAGGTGAGTGGGAATTCCGTTCACAAACAGGGCATATAAAGACACAGACTCAATTTACATGAATAATGGTTGGAATGCGAATACTTACAGCTAATCAAGTCTTTAAGATGCAAACAATGTGAGTGGAGAGAGCATCAAGACAGGCTAAAGAGATGTGTATTGTCTCCAGAGACAATACGCATCTCTTTAGCCTGTCTTGATGCTCTCTCCACTCACATTGTTTGCATCTTAAAGACTTGATTAGCTGTAAGTATTCGCATTCCAACCATTATTCATGTAAATTGAGTTTGTGTCTTTATATGCCCTGTCTGTGAACAGAATTCCCACTCACCTGAAGAAGGGGCTTGGAGCTCCGAAAGCTTGTGTGGCTTTTGCTACCAAATAAACATGTTGGACTTTAACCTGGTGTTGTTAAGCTTCTTACTGTGTTTACCCCAGTCCAACACCGGCATCTCCACATCACATCCCTCCAGGGCCAGATAATCCCTGGCCCCCACGGACATTGTCCCAACTCCCCAACATTACTGACCCCCTTATCCCCCCACTTTCCTGCCACCCAGACCAATCGTGGGACCCTACCCCTCTTCCCCCCCACTGATCTCGGACAGTGGCAGCGGACCCCCTTCCCCCCCTCCCACCCACACCGATCTCAAGCAGAGAGCCGTCGGACGCTCGGCACTTACCTCCTCACTAACCCTCACTGATGGAGCGCCCGAATCAGACTTATATGGAGCACGTCTGTTTCGCGCCGATTGCGGATGGGCGAATGTGATGATAAATGGGGAAGTGCCGGTAAAGTTGGGCGTGCAGCCATTTAAGTCAATTTAAATGTATGCAAATGCATTTAAATGGCCGTCATGCCTGTTTCGGGCGAGGTCCCAATCGTGGCCATTTTTGGAGTCTTGGTAAAGGGAGAACTGCCGTGGAGATGGGCGCGGATCACGTTACTCGCCTCACGCCCGACTTTACCAAGTTTTCACGCCGATGTTAAAATTGGGCCCACTGCCTCTGAATGCATGGGGCATTCACAATAAGATAAACAAATTAACAGTATAGATTGACATAAATGGGTATGGGATTGACATACATGGGTATGTATTAATTACATTAATTACATGTAATTAATATGTAATTACATATGTAATCACAATTACATACCTATATACATATAAATGGGTATGCGATTACATACCAATTACAATGGGTATGCAATTGTGATTAAGGAGATTTGGCTGCAGGGTGACCAAGTCTGGGAACTGAATATCCAAAGATATTCAATATTTAGGAAGTGGGGTGGGGTTGTTAGTTAAGGATGAAATCAGCCAAATCGTGAGAGAGGAGATTGGCTCAGAAAATCTAGGTGTAGATTAGTCTGGGTGGAGCTAAGAAGCAACAAGTGGTAGAAAACATTAAGTTGAAGTTGTCTATCAGCCTCCAAACAGTAGTGGCAAGGTAGGGGTAACATTAAACAGGAAATTTGAGATGCATATAATGAGGGTGCTACGGTAATTATGCATGACTTTAATCTACATTGGGCAAACCAAATTAGCAATAATACTGTGGCGGATTAATTCCTGGAGTGAGTACGAGATCTTTTTTTGGTTCAGTCAAGGAATCAACTAGGGAACATGCTATCCTAGATTTAGCATTATGCAATGAAAAGGGGTTAATTAATAACCTTGTTGTGTGGGGTCCTTCAGGGAACAATGACCATTACATGACATAATTTATTAGGATGGAAACTGGAGTCCTCAATCAAAACAAAGAAAATTACAAAGATATGAGGTGGATGTGGGTTAAAATAGATTGGAGAACTTAAGGCATGATGGTGGATATACATTTTAAGGAATGAATGCATGCACTGCAACAGTTGTACATTCTTCTCTGGCACAAGAATACCACAAGAAAAATAGCCCAACCATGGCTAACAAAACAAATTAAGGATAGAATTGGATCCAAAGAGGTATCATATAAAGTTGTTAGTAAAAGTAGCAAGCTTGCGGATTGGGAACAGTTCAGAATTTAGTAAAGAAGGATCAAGAGATTGATAAAGAGGGCAAACATAGATTATGAGAGTAAATTCGCAAGTAACATAAAAGCCGATTATAAAGCTTCTGTAAGTATGTAAAAAGAAACAGATTGGTGAAGACAATGTAGGTCCCTTACAGTCTGAAACAGCAGAATTTATAATTGAGAACAAGGAAATGGCAGATCAATTAAGCAATTTATTTTGTTCTGTCTTCATGGACGAAAATACAAGTAACTTCTCAGAAATTCTAGGGAACCAAGGGTCTAGTGAGAAGAGGGAATTGAAGGGAATTAGTATCACTAAAAATAGTGTTGGAGAAATTAATGTTACTGAAAGCCAATAAGTTCCTAGGGTCTGATAATCTACATCCCAGGGTACTAAAGGAGGTGGCCATGGAAATAATGGATGGGTTGGTTGTCACCTTCCAAAATGCTGTAGATGTTGGAACAGTCCTGGCAGATTGGAGGGGGGAAAATGTAACCCTGCTATTTAAAATGGGAGGGAGGAAGAAAACAGAGAATTACGGACCAGTTAGCCTAACATCAGTAGTAGGGAAAATGCTAGAGTCTATTAGAAATTAGGAAGTGATAACAGGACACTTAGAAAATGTCAACAGGATTAGACAAAGTCAGCATGGATTTATGAAAGGGAAATTTAGCTTAACAAACGTATTGTGGTTTCTGATGTTGTAACTAGTAGAATAGATTAGAGAGAACCAATGGATGTGATGTACTTCGATTTTCAGAACACTTTTCATAAAGTCCCACATAAGAGGTTAGTGTGCAAGATTAAAGTACATTAATTGGGGGTGATATATTGGCATGGATTGAGAGTTAGATAGCAGACCGGAAAAAAGAGTAGGAATAAATGGATCTTTTTCAAAGTGGCAGGCAGTGACTTTTGGAGTCCCTCAGGGATCGATGCTTGGGTCCAAGCTATTCACAAAATGCATCAATGATTTGGATGAGGGAACCAAATGTAATATTTCCAAGTTTGCTGACGACACGAAACTTCGTGGGAATGTGAGTGGTGAGGAGGATGTTAAGAGGTTTCAAGAATATTTTGATAAGTTGAGTGAGTGGGCAAATATTTCTTTTAATTCTCTCAGGGGACATGGGCTATGCTGGCTGGGCCAGCATTTATTGCTCATCACTAATTGCCCTTGCCTGGCAGAAAACATGGCACATGCAGTACAATGTGGATATATGTGAAGTTATCCACTTTAAATGGAGAAACAGAAATGGCAGAGTATCATTTAAATGGTGATTGATTGAAAAATGTTGACCAATAAAGGGACCTGGGTGTCTTTGTACATCAGTCACTGAAAGCAAACACTTTAAAACAAGCAGTTGGGAAGGCAAATGGTATGTTGGCCTCCCTTGCAAGAGGACTTGAATACAGGAGCAAGGATCATAGAAATCATAGAAACCCTACAGTACAGAAAGAGGCCATTCAGCCCATCGAGTCTGCACCGACCACAATCCCACCCAGGCCCTACCCCCATATCCCTACATATTTTACCCGCTAATCCCTCTAATCTACGCATCCCAGGACACTAAGGGGCAATTTTAGCATGGCCAATCAACCTAACCCGCACATCTTTGGACTGTGGGAGGAAACCGGAGCACCCGGAGGAAACCCACGCAGACACGAGGAGATTGTGCAAACTCCAAACAGACTGGATGTCTAACAGCAGGTGAGATTATAGCTGGAATATCGTGAACAGATTTGGTCTTCTTTTCTAAGAAGGGATGTATTTGCCATAGAGGGAGTGCAGCGAAGGTTCACCGGACTGATTCCTGGGATGGCAGGATTGTTGTATGAGGAAGATTGGGTCAAATGGGCCTGTATTCACTGGAATTCAGGAGAATTAGAGGGGTTCTGATTGAAATGTATAGAATTCTGACAGGGCTGAACAGACTTGAACATTGTTTCCTCTGGCTAGCGTGTTTACATGGGGCGGCATGGTGGCACAATGGTTAGAACTGCTGCCTCACAGCACCATGTACCTGGGTTTGATTCCCGGCTTGGTCACTGTCTGTGCGGAGTTTGCATGTTCCCCCCTTATCTGTGTGGGTTTCCTCTGGGTGCTCTGGTTTCCTCCCACAGTCTGAAAGATGTGTTGGTTAGGTGCATTGGCCATGCTAAATTCTTCCTCAACATACCCAAACAGGTGCCGGGGTGTAGCGACTAGGGGATTTTCACAGTAAATTCACTACAGTGTTAATATAAGCCTAATTGTGACTCAGAAATATACTTTACTTTAATGCAATAAGAGGCCACAGTCTCATAATATGGGTTAGGCCATTTAAAATTGAGATGAGAAGAATATTCTTCACTCAGAAGGTGGTAAACCTGCAGAATTCTCTATCACAGAAGGCTATGGAGGCCAAGTCACTGAATATATTTAATAAAGAAATAGATAGATTTCTAGACTGTAAAGGTGTCAAGGGGTATGCGGGGTGCTTGGGACAATGGTGTTGAAATACAGGATCAGCCATGATTTCATTGAATGGCGGGCGGGATCAGGGCCAAATGGCCTCCTCCTGCTCTTGTTATCTACATTTCGAGCAAAATGATGTCCATGCCACTTCTGGTACAGCCCAAGGCAAGTGCCACCTTGGTAAGGGTCTGAGCGTGGGCATAATGAGTGTGTGGATGAAATATGCAGAATGGGGTGATGATGACCAGTCAGCATCTAACGCTGAATTAACACCATACCTGCCATTTTGGACCTTGTTGCTCTGGTTGCCACCCTCTCAAACACTTACGCTGAACATGCATTCAGCAGCATTTATCAACTTTTATTTATTCTATAACTTCCTCACTTCTGAGATCTGTGTACATGTCAAAATGAAAACAAATTACTGCGGATGCTGGGACCTGAAACCAAAAGAGAAAATGCTGGAAAATCTCAGCAGGTCTGGCAGCATCTGTAAGGAGAGAAAAGAGCTGACGTTTCGAGTCCAGGTGACCCTTTGTCAAAGCTGTATGTGTCATTGTGTCTTTATTATCTTTTCTCAGGTTCAATAACGAATTAACTTACTCTTTCTTTGGTTTGAGAGAACCCGGTGTGATTTACTCTTATTAACAAACAACACATTTGGATTGGGAAAGGTATTTAACGGGGAAAATAAATTAAAAAACCTTTGTTGTGACCAACTGATGGGGCTGAATAGAAGGGGAGGCAGCTCACCAGCTCACTCATCATAACATGGAGGACAGAATTCGAGAATGCTGCAGCCTCATTACACATAGAATTCACACTCACGGTGGCTGCAGTCTGAGCCTGAATGGTGCTAAGCCGACATTTAATAACCTTAGTCTGAGCTTCTCCTACAGTCTTCAGGTGCTGAGTGGCTTCTGCTTGCACTGGAATGAAAGCTGAGACATCAGCCACCAAATGCTTCTCCATATTTGGCTTCACAGATGCTCTCTTAGAGGTGGCCACCATGACGGGAAGGTTAGACTTGAAGTTTTAGAAAAAAATCCTAACACAATTCAGAGTTGGACTCTTCTGTTCTGCTTGACAGTGATGGCAGGCTCTCTGGTAGACTACTGTGGTGGACCTCAGTTGTGCCTTTGTCCTATATGGACCACCGTTGTGTGTGTTTGTCATACCTGGACACATCCCCTTCCAGTTTGGTTCCTCCCCTCAGCACCTAGTATAAAGGTGGCTGTCTCCTCCCCCTTGTTCAGTCCAGGTCGGTTACTTGTTGGGATCTGCTCCTGATTCTGTTGTGAATAAAAGCCTACACTTATATTGGCATATCGGTAGTCTTTCGCCTTATTGATAGCGCATCAATTTTATTCACAACAGTTACTAGTATGGAGCAGTTTCTAAAACCCGACAAGTTAGCATTAGACCCTCAAGAGGTTGGAGCCTCTGATAAATTTGATCATTGGTTGGACTGCTTCGAAGCATTCATCGACACCGCTACGGCCATCGACACCGACGCTGCTAAACTCCACGTGCTCCGCGCCCGGGTAAGCGAAACTGTCTATGGAATCTTCCGGGACGCTGCTACTTACGCGGACGCTATCGAACTCCTAAAAGGGCAGTTCCGAAAGAGCCCTAACGTGGTTTACGCCAGACACCTCCTAACTACCCGCAAACAGCAGCCAGGAGAATCGTGCGCCCAATTTCTGCGCGCCCTGCGAGTCCTCGCCCGAGCATGCGACTGTAAGGCTGTTTCAGCAGCTCAGAACACGGAGGATCTGATCCGCGACGCCTACGTTGCGGGCATTGAGTCTACATACATCCAGCAGCGTCTGCTGGAACAAGATGACCTAGACCTCCGGAAAACGGCCACGATGGCTAAAACGTTAGAAGCAGCCTCCCATAATCTCGGGTCTTACCTTGGATCCCGTTCCACCGACGGCTCCACTGCGACGGCTGCTCCAGCAGGGCCCAAATGTTACTTTTGTGGCCTCCCTAAGCACCCTCGGCGTCACTGCCCGGCAAAGGACGCGATTTGCTCCGGATGCGGTAAGCTAGGCCACTTTGTTAAAGTCTGCCGAGCAAAGCCGCTTCTGAAGACTCGTGGAGCCATGTGTGCTCCGAGGGCGCGGCCATCTTTGATGCAGGCGGCGGCTGCGCGCGAATCGCCATCTTTGATGCGGTCACCGGAAGTGCGGGAGTCGCCATCTTTGAGACTGGCATCAAGGCAAGCTGAGCAGGAAGCTTCATCCGTGATGTCATCAGACGGCGACGAAGATGGATTCTTCTTTAATTCAACAGTGGCATCGATTTGCCTGGACCAGTCGCAGCCACATCAACTCTCCAAGTCCATAATGGAGATGAAGGTAAATGGTTATGCAGAAAACTGCCTGTTTGACTGTGGGAGCACGGAAAGTTTTATACACCCTCGCACAGTGCGTCAATATGCCCTTCCCGTGCGACCCTGGAGCCAGACCATCTCCATGGCCTCGAATTCTCACTCAGTGGAGGTCCTCGGGTGCTGCTTGGTGACGCTGACGGTACAGGGCACAGTCTACGAGCGTTTTCGGCTCCTCGTGCTGCCGCGACTCTGCGCAGCTGTACTGCTGGGGTTAGATTTCCTCAGCCATCATAGAAGCGTCATCCTGCAGTATGATGGCACTTATCCCCCGCACTCCGTCTGCAAGGCGCTGTCACGGCAGTGCCCCTCGCGCACCACCTGCAGTCTCTCGACCCTCAAGATCACCCCCCCCCCCGTTATTTGATAACCTCACCCCGGATTGTAGGCCTATAGCCACCAAGAGTAGGCGCTATAGTGCGGATGACCGGGCCTTCATTCGGTCCGAGGTACAATGTTTGCTCCAGGAAGGGATTATCCAGGCCAGCACCAGCCCCTGGAGGGCGCAAGTGGTCGTAGTTAAATCGGGGGAGAAACACCGCATGGTGATTGACTACAGCCAGACCATAAACAGGTATACCCAACTAGATGCGTATCCTCTTCCCCGTATCGCGGACATAGTCAACCGCATTGCGCACTATAGGGTTTTTTCAACGATCGATTTGAAATCGCCTTACCACCAGCTCCCTATCCGCTCGGAGGATCGCCCATACACTGCCTTTGAGGCGGATGGCCGCCTCTACCAGTTCCTCCGAGTCCCCTTTGGTGTCACCAATGGGGTCTCAATCTTCCAACGGGCCATGGATCAAATGGTGGACCAGCACGGACTACGGGCCACTTTCCCGTATCTGGATAACGTCACCATCTGCGGCCATGACCTGCAGGACCATGATACCAACCTACAAAAATTCCTTCGTACGGCCACTCTCCTGAACCTCACATACAATGAGGCGAAGTGTGTTTTCCGGACACGCCGCCTCGCCATCCTTGGGTACGTGATAGAAAATGGTGTCCTTGGCCCCGACCCAGCCCGAATGCGTCCCCTTATGCAGCTTCCCCTCCCTACTACCCTCAAAGCACTGAGGAGATGCCTGGGCTTCTTCTCCTATTATGCCCAGTGGGTTCCCCGTTACGCAGATAAAGCCCGTCCGCTCCTAAAATCGACCTCTTTTCCCCTGGCGGAGGAGGCCTGTCGGGCCTTCGATGACATCAAAGCGGACATCGCGAAGGCCGCGATGCACGCTGTGGACGAATCCATCCCATTCCAAGTGGAAAGTGATGCGTCTGACTTTGCCCTAGCTGCCACCCTTAACCAGAGGGGCCGTCCGGTGGCCTTCTTTTCCCGGACCTTACAAGGCCCTGAGATTCGACACTCCTCGGTCGAGAAGGAGGCCCAGGCCATCGTGGAAGCCGTCCGGCACTGGCGCCATTATCTCGCGGGCCAACGATTCACCTTAATTACGGACCAGCGGTCAGTTGCCTTCCTGTTTAACACCAGGCAAAAGGGCAAGATTAAGAATGACAAGATCTTGCGGTGGAGGATTGAGCTCTCCACCTACAGATATGACATCATGTACTGGCCCGGGAAGCTCAATGAGCCCCCAGCCCCCAGATGCCCTGTCCCGTGGATCATGTGCCAGTGCCCAACTAGACCAGTCCCTCCATAACGACCTCTGTCACCCGGGTGTCACCAGATTTTTCCATTTTGTCAAGTCCCGTAACCTGCCCTTCTCCCTTGAGGAAGTCCGGACGATTACCAGGCAATGCAGGGTCTGCGCTGAGTGCAAACCGCAGTTCTACCGGCCAGGTAGGGCGCACCTTGTAAAGGCCACTCGCGCGTTCGAGCGCCTTAGCGTTGATTTTAAAGGCCCCCTCCCCTCCTCTAACCGCAATGTTTATTTCCTGAATATCATTGACGAATACTCACGTTTCCCTTTTGCCTTCCCCTGCTCGGACATGACCACGGCTACAGTGATTCGGACCCTGAACAAGCTCTTCACCCTGTTCGGCTTCCCAGCCTATATTCATAGCGACCGTGGGTCCTCTTTCATGAGTGACGAGCTGAGGCAGTACCTGCTCGCCAAAGGCGTTGCCTCCAGCCGCACCACTAGCTATAACCCCAGGGGCAATGGTCAAGTAGAGCGGGAGAACGCAACCATCTGGAAGGCCGTTCTATTAGCGTTACGGTCTAGGGGCCTTCCAGTCAGCCGTTGGCAAGACGTCCTTCCGGACGCCTTACATTCCATTAGGTCACTCTTGTGCACAGCGACCAATACGACCCCTCACGAGCGGATGTTTTCATTTCCCAGGAAGTCCTCCTCGGGTACTTTGCTCCCGGATTGGCTGATGTCCCCGGGACCCGTCCTGCTTCGGAAGCATGTCCGGACCCATAAGGCAGATTCCTTGGTCGAGGAGGTCCAACTGCTCCATGCTAATCCCCAATATGCTTATGTAGCGTACCCTGATGGGCGGGAGGACACGGTTTCTGTCCGTGACTTGGCACCCGCGGGTGCCCCTGAGGTCACCACGTCCTTCCGCCCCACGGTCCCTGGTGTCGTCCATTCGGAGACTGCTACGCCTCTTCCTCCCTCAGTCCCTGTCCCCAATGTAGTGTGCCCAGAGCCTGTTGCAGCCCCCCACCCCCCAGCTCCGGTTCCCACTGTTCCCCATACGCCACCAGGGCCACTGCTCATTCCTCTCGCCCCTATGTACAGCTCGCTTGAGTCGCCGGAGCCGTCGCCACGCAGTACCCGACGAGTGGACGGGACGACGGATCGGTCCGCTTCACACCACCCAGCGCCTTCTCTCGACGCTCACTGTACGGAGCCTGGGCCGACATCGCTCCCTGCTCGGACGACTCTGCGACCTGCACTACGACGATCGCGACGACGGATCAAGCCACCGGTTCGTCTGGACTTGTGATATTGTTTCCGCTTCACCCCCGTGTTGTTTTTTTAAAAGGAAGGGGTGAATGTGGTGGACCTCAGTTGTGCCTTTGTCCTATATGGACCACCGTTGTGTGTGTTTGTCATACCTGGACACATCCCCTTCCAGTTTGGTTCCTCCCCTCAGCACCTAGTATAAAGGTGGCTGTCTCCTACCCCTTGTTCAGTCCAGGTCGGTTACTTGTTGGGATCTGCTCCTGATTCTGTTGTGAATAAAAGCCTACACTTATATTGGCATATTGGTAGTCTTTCGCCTTATTGATAGCGCATCAACTACTAATGCAAACATCTCTGTATGCATGTCCATCAGCCTTTTCGTAGTATCATAGAACCCTTATAGTGCAGAAGGAGACCATTCGGCCTATCGAACCTGTACCAACAACAATCCCACCCTGGCCCTATCTCCGTGATGCCATGTATTTATCCTACCAATCCCACTGACAATAAGGGACAATTTAGCATGGCCGATTCACCTAGAGTGCACACTTTTGGAGTGTGGGAGGAAACCAGAGCACCTGGAGAAAACTTGCGCAGATACAGGGAGAACGTGCTAACTCCACACAGTCAGTGACCCAAGGCTGGAATTGAACCTGGGTCCCTGACACTGTGAGGTGGCAGTGCTAACCATTTTACCACTGTGTTGCCCCCACTCTGCACCACTCCATTGAAGTCTTTATCTGGGCCCTCTGCAACAAAACTCCTATGTGACCTCACCCTTTAGATAGGTGGAACACATGTTGTCCTTTTCCTGTGCTTTGGATGCAGTCTTACTGCTGCCTCATCATGTATAGGTTCCCTCTCCATGCAGCCCTCTAAAGAATGCACATTGTCAAACCTGCCTGTTATCCAAGCATGTGTTAAATAATAATCCATCCTCTTACCCTAGTCTTCTACCCACCTTCCAAACCCATGACCTCTACAATCTAGAACAAGGGGGCAGACACAGGGGAACCTCACCGTTTGCAAGTTCTCCTCCAAGCATCTCACCATCCTGACTTGAAAATATATGAAGTTTGAAGCTTATTTATTAGTGCCACAAGTAGGCTTACATTAACACTGCAATGAAATTACTGTGTATCGCCGTTCCTTCAATGTCGCTGGGTCAAAATCCTGGTACTCCCTCCCTAACAGTACTGTGGGCGTACCTACACCACATGGACTGCGGCATTTCAAGGAGGCAACTCATCGCCACTTTCTCAAGGGTATTTAGGGATGGACAATAAATGCTGGCCTAGCCGACAAGGCCCGCATTCCCTGAAATAAGATAAAATATAATGCCAGCAGCAGAAAAACACCAAGATTCCATAAGATTATGAGTAAGGTTCTTGATCCAGAAATTGCATCTCTCGTGATCAGTTTTCCAGAGTCTCCATGAAACTATATTCAACATGTTCCTTTGGAAAGAATTGAGGGAAGATAAAATCTTTGATTTCTCCACCAAGATTCTGGGGTGGCACAGTGGTTAGCACTGTTGCCTCACAGTGCTAGGGACCTGGGTTCTATTCCCGGCTCGGGTCACTGTCTGTGTGGAGTTTGCACATTCTCCCTGTGTCTGCATGGGTTTCCTCTGGGTGCTCCGGTTTCCTCCCACAGTCCAAAGATGTGTGGGTTAGATGGATTGGCCATGCTAAATTGCCCCTTAGTGTCATGGGGACTCGGTAGGGTAAATGTATGGGGTTATGGGGGTAGGGCCTGGATGGGATTGTGGTCGGTGCAGACTCAGTGGGCCAAATGTCCTCCTTCTACACTGTAGGATTATATATTCCCACTGGCGTTTTTCAGATCCAATTGCCTCAAGTTGCTCATTCACTTCAATGATGCACTGACAATGCAACTTCACCCACTCATACTGTACCAGTGTTGGTACTGTGGGTGGGACTGCAGTAGCCTCCTCTGTTACAGATTTTTGTAAAGCACAGAAATGTATTAGCCATTTAAATACCTACATTTAAAGGAAAAAAAGCATTTTAATGAAGATATCATTGTCTGAATATTCCTGTCAGCTAACATGCCGACAGAGTGTGATCAGTGCATGCAGAGGCCAGAAAAACATTTTTCCCAATGTGTTCACTTTCTGTCCACAAAGGGCAGAATTTAATGCGCTCTCCCATGGTTACATTTGGCGGTGGGTGCTGGGGAGTGGTTGGGGTGGTATTTCATCAGGTGGAATGGTGGTGGGTGGGGATCCCACCTTCTTCCAGCCGCCATCCTGGTTAAATCCATGGTGGGCAGCGTTCCCGCTCTGTCACCAATTGAGGTCCTAAAGTGGGCAATTAATGCCCAGTTAAAGGCCTCATCCTGCCACAACTGGTGTTATCCCAGTGGCAGGCAGGGTCTCGCCAAGCAGAGAGCTCAAGTAAACCTGTGCAGGTTGCTTGAATGGAGAAGGGAGCATCCATTATTCAACGCACTCAGTCCCTGGTCGAGGGAGCTGGCATCGAGCCACTGGTTATCCTTGCAGCTGACACCCCTCCTCGCAAATTATCTCCACCTGGCAACCCCCTGCTCATTATTATTCGCCTGTGACCTGGGATCCACCAACAATTCTTGGCCTCAGGCAGCCATCATTCAGCCTGCTGCCCCCACCCACCTCCCTGGTGCCCATTCCATTCAATAGAACCTCCGGCCTCTGATTGGTCAGCAGCTCTCAGCAGCTGGGACTTCCACCCCAGGGTCCTTGAACCTGGGCGAAGGATTGCCGCTGAACTGTCGAGCGCCTGGACAAGAGGCAGGCCTTCCTGTAGATGTGGGGGTTCTGCTTTTGGCTACTTGATCCCGGGGAAGTCCCACTGCTGTAGGTTTTTTAGGGAACATTAAAACTGACAAAGCCCCAGGGCCTGATGGCATCTATCCTCGACTGCTCAGGGAGACGAGAGGTGAAATTGCTGGGCCTCTGACGGAAATCTTTGTCGCTTCTTTGGACACGGGTGAGGTCCCTGAGGATTGGAGGATAGCGAATGTGGTCCCGTTGTTTAAGAAGGGTAGCAGGGATAACCCAGGAAATTATAGGCCGGTGAGCTTGACGTCCGTGGTAGGGAAGTTGTTGGAGAGGATTCTTAGAGACAGGATGTATGTGCATTTAGAACGAAATAATCTCATTAGTGACAGACAGCATGGTTTCGTAAGAGGGAGGTCGTGCCTTACAAATTTGGTGGAGTTTTTTGAGGAAGTGACAAAAACGGTTGATGAAGGAAGGGCCGTGGATGTCGTCTATATGGATTTCAGTAAGGCATTTGACAAAGTCCCACATGGCAGGTTGGTTAAGAAGGTTAAGGCTCATGGGATACAAGGAGAAGTGGCTAGATGGGTGGAGAACTGGCTTGGCCATAGGAGACAGAGGGTAGTGGTCGAAGGGTCTTTTTCCGGCTGGAGGTCTGTGACCAGTGGTGTTCCGCAGGGCTCTGTACTGGGACCTCTGCTATTTGTGATATATATAAATGATTTGGAAGAAGGTGTAACTGGTGTTATCAGCAAGTTTGCGGATGACACGAAGATGGCTGGAATTGCGGATAGCGAAGAGCATTGTCGGGCAATACAGCAGGATATAGATAGGCTGGAAAATTGGACGGAGAGGTGGCAGATGGAGTTTAATCCGGATAAATGCGAAGTGATGCATTTTGGAAGAAATAATGTAGGGAGGAGTTATACAATAAATGGCAGAGTCATCAGGAGTATAGAAACACAGAGGGACCTCGGTGTGCAAGTCCACAAATCCTTGAAGGTGGCAACACAGGTGGAGAAGGTGGTGAAGAAGGCATATGGTATGCTTGCCTTTATAGGACGGGGTATAGAGTATAAAAGCTGGAGTCTGATGATGCAGCTGTATAGAACGCTGGTTAGGCCACATTTGGAGTACTGCGTCCAGTTCTGGTCGCCGCACTACCAGAAGGACGTGGAGGCATTGGAGAGAGTGCAGAGAAGGTTTACCAGGATGTTGCCTGGTATGGAGGGTCTTAGCTATGAGGAGAGATTGGGTAGACTGGGGTTGTTCTCCTTGGAAAGACGGAGAATGAGGGGAGATCTAATAGAGGTATACAAGATTATGAAGGGTATAGATATGGTAAACAGTGGGAAGCTTTTTCCCAGGTCGGAGGTGACGATCACGAGGGGTCACGGGCTCAAGCTGAGAGGGGTGAAGTATAACTCAGACATCAGAGGGACGTTTTTTACACAGAGGGTGGTGGGGGCCTGGAATGCGCTGCCAAGTAGGGTGGTGGAGGCAGGCACGCTGACATCGTTTAAGACTTACCTGGATAGTCACATGAGCAGCCTGGGAATGGAGGGATACAAACGATTGGTCTAGTTGGACCAAGGAGCGGCACAGGCTTGGAGGGCCGAAGGGCCTGTTTCCTGTGCTGTACTGTTCTTTGTTCTTTGTTCTTTGTTCCAGTTTAGACCCCTGTCGCCATCATTAAATCCAGTCATAGTTCCTTATGCACACTTTTTTCAGATGGCACATTTGAACCCTTCATTTGCAAATGTAACCTCCTGATTAACATTGCTTACAGAGGTAACCTGTCATTTCTCTATTTTCAAATCCTGCCTGTGGAACCAAATTAATCCTCCCCATTTCATGTGGACATTAAAGATCAGCCTGATTCTTACACATCAGCAACTGGTCTATGATAGCTATACTACTCCCTTCTTCTAACTTCTACATATATGTAGATTATGGAGATTACTTTCAATGCCCTCTTCACACAGAAGTTAATGGAATTCAAGAAAAGGGATGCCAGGGTATCAGATTGTACCAGTGACATGCTAACCGCAACTACCAAAATACCTTCAAACTCTTCAATAGGCCAAGCTATCAGGCAAGAACTGAGGGGAACTGCATCCATAAGTTCGGGTTCAACATTGAGGGACATATTGTCATTAGAAGAGACCTGTTTATAACATCCACTCCATGGAGGGCACTGCTCATTCCAGTCAAGGTGGCTACGGTCTTCAATTGCTATACCTTTGGTTACTTCTCGGATAGTATAGGGGCATTCATGGAGGATAGCAAATGTTGTCCCCTTGTTCAAGAAGGGGAGTAGGGACAACCCTGGTAATTATAGACCAGTGAGCCTTACTTCTGTTGTGGGCAAAGTTTTGGAAAGGATTATAAGAGATAGGATTTATAATCATCTAGAAAGGAACAATTTGATTAGGGATAGTCAATATGGTTTTGTGAAAGGTAGGTCGTGCCTCACAAACCTTATTGAGTTCTTTGAGAAGATGACCAAAGAGGTGGATGAGGGTAAAGCAGTTGATGTGGTGTATATGGATTTCAGTAAAGCGTTTGATAAGGTTCCCCATGGTAAGCTATTGCAGAAGATACGGAGGCATGGGATTGAGGGTGATTTTGCGGTTTGGATCAGAAATTGGCTAGCTGTAAGAAGACAGGGGATGGTGGTTGATGGGAAATGTTCATCCTGGAGTTCAGTTACTAGTGGTGTACTGCAAGGATTTGTTCTGGGGCCACTGCTGTTTGTCATTTTTATAAATGACCTGGATGAGGGCGCAGAAGGATGGGTTAGTATATTTGCGGATGACACTAAAGTCGGTGGAGTTGTGGACAGTGCGGAAGGATGTTGCAGGTTACAGAGGGACATAGACAAGCTGCAGAGCTGGGCTGAGAGGTGGCAAATGGTGTTCAATGCGAAAAGTGTGAGGTGATTCACTTTGGAAGGAGTAACAAGAATACAGAGTACTGGGCTAATGGTAAGATACTTGGTAGTGTGGATGAGCAGAGATCTTGGTGTCCATGTGCATAGATCCCTGAAAGTTGGCACCCAGGTTGATAGGGTTGTTCAGAAGGCGTACAGTGTGTTAGCTTTTATTGGTAGAGGGATTGAGTTTCGGAGCCATGATGTCATGTTGCAGCTATACAAAACTCTGGTGCGGCCGCACTTGGAGTATTGCGTACAGTTCTGGTCGCCGCATTATAGGGAGGATGTGGAAGCATTGGAAAGGGTGCAGAGGAGATTTACCAGGATGTTGCTTGGTATGGTGGGAAGGTCTTATGAGGAAAGGCTGAGTGACTTGAGGCTGTTTTCGTTAGAGAGAAGAAGGTTAAGAGGTGACTTAATAGAGGCATACAAGATGATCAGAGGATTAGATAGGGTGGACAGTGAGAGCCTTTTTCCTCAGATGGTGATGGCTAGCATGAGGGGACATAGCTTTAAATTGAGGGGTGATAGATATAGGACAGATGTCAGAGGTAGGTTCTTTACTCAGAGAGTAGTAAGGGCCTGGAATGCCCTGCCTGCAACAGTAGTGGACTCGTCAACTTTAAGGGCATTTAAAGGGTCATTGGATAAACATATGGATGATATTGGAATAGTGTAGGTTAGATGGGCTTTAGATTGGTTTCACAGGTCGGCGCAACATTGAGGGCCGAAGGGCCTGTACTGCGCTGTAATGTTCTATGTTCTATGTTCTATTTGTGGTCTTAAGTTTGCAATCCATAGATTAAGTTTAAAGTTTATTTATTAGTGTCACAAGTAGGCTTATATTAACACTATACTGAAGTTACTGTGAAAATCCCCCAGTCGTTACACTCCAGCACTTGTTCAGGTGCACTTTGGGAGAATTTAGCATGGCCAATGCACCTAATCTGCACGTCTTTCAGACTGAAGGAGGAAACCGGAGCACCTAAAGAAAACCCACCCATACATGAGAAGAAGGTGCAGACTCCGCACAGACAGTGACCCAAGCTGGGAATCGAACCTGGGTCCCACGCACTGTGAGGCAGTAGTGCTAACCACTGTGCAACTCCATAGATTTCTTAATGCTGTGAACAGATTTATTAAATAAGTGGCAAATACATTGTTCAGCATCTGTACCAACATTCCTTGTTCTAATGAATGGCAACAATAGAATGTCAGAGCTGCTTAATTCCATTCAGCTCCTGGATTTCCCAATGCATTGTGGTCAATAGTCATGGGCATGTCTGGCCATGTGGGTTTCTTGACACAGGAGATTGGCCTATGTGAACAGAAACGGCTTCTATGCATCAATTTCCAGCGCGTCAGTGACTAACAACAAGATATTTTGGAGATCTACGTCTACTTTTAAGGTAACAACCACACACTTTAAAAAGATGTCTTTGAAGGTTGCAGCAGTGTGAAAGGTTGGCTCTTCAAAGACCAAATCTAGTCTGGATAATGACACCCTTGTGATTACACAGACACATGTAGAGCCCAGTTTACTGAAAGCCGTACAGCAATTGGATTACTATGGAATATACCATTTACTTTTCAAAAGTTTCAACAGACTAAGGATGGCTTACAGCATAGAACAGCAGTGTTTAACACATTCTCTTTATCTTCTGCTTGCTTCACAACTTTGCAGTACAAAGAAGCTTAACTATGGAGGAGGAGGAGGTCAACCCATATTCAAGTCCTGAACAGTATTGGAACATTGAGCAGGAGTATGCCGTTGTAGAAATGCCAGGAAGATTGGTGTGCCTGATCCTCAAGAGAGAAGCATTTAGCTGAGGGTCTGAGCAGTTTCTTTGAAGGATCACTCATTCCCAAATAATGCTTGAAGCACTTTTTAAAATGCCTTTATATTTTCTCATCTAACAATATTGTTCTTTCTTTGTTGTGCCTTACTCTACACAGCTCCTGTGCAGAAGCCGTACAACTCCAGACTGTCTCAGAACTCAGTACAAGCAGGCAAAGTAGTGTAATGATTACAGTACTGGATGGAAGGCCTGGGTGCTGAGCTCAAATCCGTCTGTGGCATGCTGTGAAAATTAGTTCAATAAAGGCCACTACCAGGAAAAGAAATCATGAAAGCATAGATTATTGTAAAAATGCTACCTTTAGCCATAACTCTAGTTCCAGAATTACATGGTTAACTCATAATAACCTTTGCAGTGGCCTCGTCACTTCATTGTAAATAATGGCTACACAGCACAGCCACAAGAGAAATATCAGACAGACTTGGCAGTAATGACCTGAACATTGCATCAGAACAAAACACACAATCCTAGGCCTGTTGATCCTGCAAAGCTCCACTCACTAACATCTAGGGACTGCAAACAATTGTTCCATAAATTACTCACGCTACAATGTAATAGAGCTAAACTCACATGTTATATCTATCAGCCAACATCCTAGACTTTACCAGAATCATTGTATTATCTGTAACTATCTGTAAAGAGCAAGGAACTAATTGTTTGATGTAAGTGTTCCAGGGGCCACTTTTCACAGCTGCACCAGAGCAAAGCTGGTTCAAATTGGTTCTTCTATTGTACAAAGCAACATAGCCAATATTAAACACAAAGGTTGATCTTGCTGTTGTGTTCCACCAGCCAATGGGTGGGATGAGCCGGTGAGATTGCATGAGAGCCAAGAAATTGGGTTCATGCCCGATTTCTCGCCTGTCGCAATCTTACCAGAAATCCGGCGCGATCAGCCTCGCGTCCATTTCCGGGACGAGGCTGAATAATTTATTTGAATAATATTCAAATGCTTCTTTATATTGACTAATGAGTCAGGGACGTTATTGTCAGGGCTCACTTGCCTGAGTGGCCTCACCGAGAGAGGTTCTTTCTGCTAAGAATCACAGCTGGTATCCAGCAACGGGGATCAGCTGCGATGGCCTTGCTAGTAGAACCAGATGCCATTGAGACCCTCTCGGGAGGTTGGGGGCAAGGAGGGGGTGCCCCTTCTGCAGTGCCAGTCTGGCACCCTGGCACTGATCATCAGGCACCTTGGCACTGCCCACTGGGCACCAGGCAGTGCCAAGAGGGCAGAATCAGAGGGGGGCAGGGGCTACTGGGGGGTGGGGATAAACCAGGGGCAGCTGGTTGGTGGTGGGGGTGGGGTGTGCTGCAAACTCTGCATCAAGGATCAGTGGGGGGGAGGGAGTGGGATGATCGGGGCTGGCCATGGACAGAGAGGGGGAGGGGGTCACGCAGCCCATTGCGGGGGGGGTCGGGCCTACGATTTCAGGGGTTTGGGCAGCCGATCGCAGGGGGTCAGGTGGCCAATCGTGGGGAGAGGGGACATCTGTCACTTCATGGTAGGCTGCGAGATCCTGTGATGGCTGGGGGGGTGCATTGTTTAGGCTGGGGGGCAAGCTGGGAGCAGCAGGGGCTGAGTGACAGGTCTCTGCTGCTCGAGACCTGCACATGCGCAATGGCACCCTCTGCTGCTCTCAGCCAGTGTTCTGGTGACTTAAGCCCTGCTCCCTCCCCCTTTATGTAAGTGTTCCAGGGGCCACTTTTCACAGTTGCGCCAGAGACCCAGGTGGTATTAAGCAAAACTGGTTCAAAGTAGTTCTTCTATTGTAGAAAGCAACATAGACAATATTAAACACAAAAGGGGCAATTTTGCTGTTGTGTCCCAACGGCCAATGGGCGGGTTGAGCAATGAGATAGGCAGGAAACCATTTCTGTTGTTTTTTTCCTGCTTTGTGTGTGTAAGATGGCAGATTTGAACTTGCCCCATAGATGGATCTGAAACTCTCCCGTTTTCACGCCTATCCTGGACTTAGAATTTATTTGGTAAGATCGTCCCCAAAGCGTCCTCAGGTGGATTTTTCCATTCTGTGCACTAAGCTTTTTTCCTGCCGGCCACAATGGTAGGTTTCCATTCCATATCGTATGCTTACAAGCTAATTAAATACTCACGCATGGGAAACATGCCAGACTGTTGACAGGTGGCCACGGATTCATCTGCCATGCTGGGACCTCACTGCTGTCTTGCCACAGGTGCCATTTTAAAACTGCATCCACATGCACCTATATCACTGAATACAGCCCAAGACTGCTGCACAGCAATGAGATGGCCCAAAGACCAAGTTCAACAACACTCTCTGGATCGAGAGGCCTGCTGTGATGTCTGTTGTGTATTTGGCGAATGACACTCAGGAACTCTTGACAAATGAATGTAATTTCATTCTGGTTTATTGTCTCTCATATCTGCTGCTTCTCTGTTACCCATTCTACATCACATTGCATCACTTCCTTGCATACGTTACTATGGCAGGGCTTCTATGGTGAGCCAAAAGGGACAAATATTTCCTTCCTCTTAATTTGAACGTCCCCAAAACAAGTTCAACTTGAACAATAGTGTAATAGATTGAAGGCAACTCAATGTGGCTTGAATCTACAAAGGTTTTATTGCCAAATAAAGAATAATGTATAAACAATGTGACTGTTCCACTCGACTCCCTGGTTCCAACAGCAAGTCCCTCCTTAACCTGTGGTACGTGCCCTCCTGCCGATTGGCTCAGCTTCCCACTGGAATGATCCATAGAATCCTCGCTGATCATGTGGCCCTCAGAAAAAGCCCCCCCGCCCCTTAAAGGGCCACACTAATGCATTCCTTCATCCTAAAATCCAAAGCACTCCCAAGGAGGAAAAAAGAACAGGAATAGTAAGGTACACAATACCTTACTATCTTGCTTAATACCACCTGGGTCTCTGGTGCAACTGTGAAAAGTGGCCCTCGGAAAACTTACATAAAGAGGGAGGCGGCGGGGCTTAAGTCACCAGAACGTTGGCTGAGAGCAGCAGAGGGCGCCATTGCACATGTGCAGGTCTCCAGCAGCAGAGACCTGATGTAAAAAAGGTATCAGAAAGAACCACTGAAAACTCATCAAAAGTTTAATTGGTCCGGAGACTTCTGGGCTCTGGTGGAATGCCTCAGTTAGGTGGCAGGTTCTTCTACATTTAGAGGGCCAGACTGGACAGATGAAAAGGCAGAATCATAATCCCGCATCTAATGGTTCTTCAGCAGCTTCTGGCTCTTCAATCTTCAAACCATCAGTTGCTCTGGTCCCACATTCTCCACCGAAATTCCAGCAACCAGACCCGGCATCCTGAACTATCTTCAGGGATCACCTGTAGTTCTCTTGTGTCCATTACTGCTCTCCTCCTTAGGTGGTCCACATGTTTCCTAAGCCTGCAGCCTTGTACCTCCATGACGCAGGAGACCGGTCCTATTCTCTCCACAATTTTACCATGTTGGGCCTGCTGTGAAATTTCTAACCAAGGTGGCATCCTCTACTTTTAAAAGAAAATTCCCAAATCACGATTATCCTTCTGGGAGGCTTGCCTAATCTCCACCCACCCCACCAAATTTGAGAATATCATGTCCAATCATGTTCTTAAACAGCGTCCCATCAGTAACATGGCTGGTGTGACCCCTGTGATCACGTTTGGGGTGGTGTGATATGATAATAGAAAACTGGCTATTTGTAAAGGAAGGGGTCTGTTCACCTGTCTTTTTATTGATGTCTTAAATGTTTGTATTGCACGCTCCGCCAGCCCAGCTGATGCTTGGTGGTAATGTGCCAACTTCACACGAGAAATTTTTGGAACTTTTCCATCGTGAATGGTTTGCCATTGTCCAACACAACCACTTCTGGAATGGCATGGATGGCAAATACCTTTGTTAACTTGTTAATGTTGGTTGTGGCTGTTGTGGGCTTCATCAACTGTACGTCTAACCACTTGGAGTGTGTGTTTACAAGTATAAGAAACATATGACCAAGCAAAATCTATATGTAGCCTTGCCCATGGTCAGCTAGGCCACTCCCATAGATGCATATTCGCCAGTAATGGTAAAGCCTTTTGAGCTTCACAACTAGGACATTGACTGACCATCCTTTCTATTTCCTTGTCAATGCCCGGCCACCACACATAACTCCTGGCTAGGGCTTTCATACTACTTTGATCTGGATGAGTGTCATGCAATTCTTGTAGCAGGAATCATCTCGCAGGGGTGGGACTATAATGCTGCACTGCCCTCACACACACACAGTAACACCCTGTCTTCACAAGTTATTCCTGACCTTCTACTTTGGTAGGGTTTTAACAACTCTGAATTTTCATCTCGTCCCCCAGCATGACCATCATTTTTACTTTCGCCGATAGTCTCTTTCTGTCCACAACTTTATTGGCTTGCTGAGACTGGCAAGGTGTGTACCAAATGCAGAGCCAGTATAACCTCAAGGAACTGGTGGTGATACTACTGTTTGTGGCAAAGGCACCCGGTTAAGTGCGTCTGCATGTGATATCTGCATTCGAGGAAGATGCTGAAATGTATAACTGTAGGCTGCTAACAAAATGACCCATCTCTGCACCCTTGCAGAGGCAATTGATGGCACTGGCTTATCTTCTCCGAATGGACCTAACAATGACTTGTGGTCTGAGACTATTGCAAAATGTTGGCCATAAATATACTGATCGAACTTTTTGACTGCGTAGACAACAGCCAAGCTTTCCTTGTCTATTTGGGAATACTTCCACTCCACGTCGGACAACATTCTTGAAGTGAAGGCAATGGGCCTTTCTGCACCATCAGGCATCCAGTGGGACAAAACAGCTCTTATTCCGTTCAGTACTCCCACTCCATACGATGAAGCATTGCAGTTTACCGTTAAGTGTTTGTGTTAAAATGCATCAACAAGGCAGATGACTGCACACCCTGTTTAACTTTTGCGAATTCTTCCTCTTGTTCTTTTCCCATTTCTATTTTTGGTCTATTTTTTACCAGTTAGTGAAGTGGGACTGAGATGATAGAAACATTTTTTAAAAAACCTGCCATGGTAGTTTACCATCCCCAGGAATGATTTCAGCAGCTCGGGTATCTTTATGCTGTGGGACCCCTTTGATGTTTTTTAACATTTTATCATTAGCGATAGCATGGTCAGGCTGGAGCATAGAAGTGAGCACATGCCAATCCTCCACGTGTTGGACAAATCTCAAGTAAGTTGCGTGCAGCCCAGCCTCCTCTCCCTCCCTTGCATTTAACCTTGTGTCCTGTGTTTCAGGAAGGGACCCCGATGCGCCGGGGTCATCTGGCATTGCGGCCCCCACTGTTGCTCCCGCCCATCCTGCCCCTCACAGCTTGGAAGACTCCCCGGAGGAAGCCGATGAAGGGACCTCCGAGGCTGGCATCAGCTTTGCATCAGCTTCCACCCCGCAATTCACCATCCCAGAGACTCTCACATCGGTGGGTCAAGTTAGTGGAGAAGCATCTAGGTCACTCTCTGGTGCGCACAACATATCTGCTGATGTACATTGGTGGAGGAGGGAACGTCCGAGGCCTCTGGCACGTGGGGGCCTACTGGAGGCGAGGAGTCAGCTGGCCCCAGGCCACATGATGGGTCTCTCCGATCATTTCTCCCTCAGTTGCTGGAGATGCAGCAACAGAGCCACAGAACACAGGAGAAGCTGACAGCCACACTGGACCAACTGCGAGGCTGTTGGGTGGAGTCCCAAAGCTTTCAGGCGGACCAGTCTTGCATGATTCCCAGGCCAACACTGCAAGGGTGGTGTCCACAGTGGAAACCTTGGGGCAGGGAATCCTCACCATCAGTGGCATGCTCCAAGCGATGGCTGAGTCCCAGCAGGCCACAGCTGAGGGACTGAACAGGCTTCTCGAGATTCTGTGGCCCATGGCTGAGAGGCTCGAGAGCTTGCAGAAGACCCAGCGGGACAGCGCTGAGACACAGCGGGCTATGGCAACAGCCGATGAGAGCGTGGCCCGGTCACAGGGGATCATGGCTGAGGGACTGCAGAGCGCGGCCCAGTCTCAGAGGGCACTTGGCTGCTGCCATTGACAGGTAGGTCCCGACTCAGGTGGCCATCACAGAGGGCTCGACCAACATGGCAAGAACGCAGGTGGTCCTCCAGGACTGGCAGGGCCAGGCGGTGCCGGAGCTTCTGGAGCTCACTGCAGAAGCACCGCCGTCCCATGGAGTGACCCAGGGGCCCACAGGAATCCAGAGGGAGGCGGAAGTGCTCGAGCCCATGCCAGGGCCTTCCAGCCAGGAGACTGTGGCTGTGGCTACACCTGACTCCCTCCTTCCCGACATGGGGCATCTCAGGGGCAGCAGGATGAAGGTGATGTCATGGATGCATCCTGACACTTGGAAGCCAGCCAGGACCCTCAAGGTCCAGGCCCTCCAGAGGATGATCGCCAAGGGCAACACAGTTCACGGGGTGCAGTCGGCAGCTGGCCACCTCTGATGCACACCCTGGGGAGACACTGACACATAATGGTAGGCCACGTAAGATTGAGAAGTTGTAGCGGCACTAAAATGGCACGGGTGAAGGGCAGCACGAGGTAGATAGAATATTTAGACACCTTAAAGTCTCACGTTCACATGTTTTTATATTATCACTTATTTTGAAAGCACTATTATTGGCAACAATAAATGTTATTTCACACCACACCTGTGACTAGCTTGTATCTAATCAGCCTCTAACAGGAATGTATGAACCCCCGACAGTCATCAGAGGGACCCTGCACGCTGCTGTCAGTGGGGGAGGCCCCTCATCGCATTGCTGCTGAGAAAATCAAGGTGCTCAAATAATTCACTGGCTACAACGGGTGGCATACATTGGCAGCAACTTACAGCATCTGCCATGGCATCCCCCAGAACCCATGAGAGATTCACTCCCCCACCCACCCCAACTGTCCTGGGGCCCTGCATGGAGGTTTAATGCTCCCTTACCCACCACCTAGACGTGGGCCCAGGTGCCAGCGTGCATGCGGAGCTCAGGTAGGAGTCACACTAGGTTGCACCGGGGCATGATCACAATGGCACATAGCGAGTCATCATCACCTTCCTGCCTGCCACAGAAACTCGCTAACGCAGAGTACCCAGGCCCACCACTCTGGTATTACAATGTTACAGGAGATTGTACGATTCCAAGGGGGGGAACGAAACCCACGTTTGGCAACACGGGCTCCTGGTGGCCAAAATGTGTGGTGATCAGGGCCTCCCTCGCCGCTATCGCATGCCTAATCCTTGCTGCCGCCAGCCCTCCAGCGCCTGTGGTGTTGCTTGTCGTTGTCGTCCTTCTCCTCTCCCTCCCCCTCTTCCTCTTCCTCTTCCTCCTCCTCTTCCTGCTCCTCTTCCTCCTCCTGCTGGGCGGCGTCCTCCCCAGCGATGCCCGGCTGGTTGGCCTTCAAGTCCTCCTCCTCCAAAAGGTCTCCTTGCTCTTGCGCCACGTTGTGTAGGGCACAGCACACGACCACAATGTGGGACGATATCAGGGGGTTATATAGGAGGGCCCCGCCAGAGCGGTCCAGGCACCTGAACTGCATTTTGAGGAGCCCTATGCACCGCTCCACTATTGAACGGGTGGCAATGTGGGCCTCATTACATCAGGCCTCCGCATCAGTCTCAGGCTTTCGCACAGGCGCCATCAGCCAAGTCTAAACCCGCTGTCCCCCACAAGGCATCCCTGCACCCTGGGCTCCTCCTCAAAGATCTCTGGGATATCCAAGCTCCTCAAGATGAAAATGTCATGCACGCTGCCGGGATGTCTGGTGCAGATATGCAAGATGTTCAGCTGCTGCTCACACACCAACTGCATATTTATTGAATGGAAGCTCTTTCTGTTCATGAATTGTCCTGGATTCTTCACCAGGGCTTTGACAGCGATATGGGTGCAGTCTATAACTCTCTGCACATTTGGCATCCCCGCGATGGCTGTGAATCCTGCATCCCGGGCTTCCTGCTGGGCCTGGTCCAGGTCAAATTTAATATGCTGGCCAGCCTGGGCATACAGGACATCTGTGACCTCCTTCACACACTTGTGGACGGATGATTATGAAATGCCATAAAGGTCTCCACTGGTGGTCTGGAAGGACCTGGCGGTGTAAACGTTTAAGACGCTGTCACTTTCACAGCCACTGGGATTGGATGCCCCCCATGCCCTGAGGTGTCAGGTCCTGCAATAAATGGCACAGGTGTTGCACTGTCTCCTTTTGGAGCCATCGGCAGCACGCAATGTCCGACAATTGCTCAAAGAACACTCGCGTATGGAACTGCCGGGGTCTCCGCTCCCTCCTTCTCCTGCACCCGCCCCCCCCCTCCCTTCCAGGGTGAATGGCGGCCACATTCTGCCTCCAGCGGGCGTCTTCCTCTACTCGTGTGAGTGGTAAGGTCTGGGCCTCCTCTGCCCGCAATTCACCTTCCTGCTCCTCCTCCTCAGCTCCAACAGCAACCAAAAGAACAGCAAGATCAATGTGTTGCATTGCAAAAAGCCATCTCATCAATCTAAAGAGGTGGGGAGATTTGGGGAAGGGGAGAGACAGATGGAGAGGTTAAAGAACTCCCAGCCCAGCAACACACATTCCCCATACCAACCCCTACAGGCCCCAGCAACACACACTCCCATAACCCCCCCCACAGACCTCCAGCAACACACATTGCCCATATCCCCACAGACCCCCAACAACACACACTCCCATACCCCTACAGACCCCCAGCAACACACACTCCCAATTTCCCCCTCCCCACTCACAAACACACATACCCAGAGCCATGCTGTAGTGGCCCCAGACGGCGCTGTTTGACAAGTCCTGAGCCAGCAGCGCTGCCACTTCAGAGAGTTTCCAGCCCATCCGCCACCAGCAACATTGCTTGTTGCTGCCTTGACTAGGACCGAGAGTCAGCACTAAGACCCAAGGTCAGCACTCTGACCCAGGTGCGTGCTGAGAGTCCGAGGTTGGACTCCGTGAGCAACAACAGCCCCTCACACACTTGCAACCCCCCAACCCAAAACGCAACATGGCCGCCATGAAATAACTCCCTCTGAGCAGCACCGAGCACTTTGAAAGCAGAGACTTACCTCCTCGCTCACCTTCACTACTCAAGCGCCTGTATGTGACTATTATACTTGAGATGTTTTCCTGACCGATCCGGCTGCAGTGAACGAGGTGATTAAGGCAGGTGAGCTGGGACAATTGGGAGTGACGCTCACTAATTACATTGTGATGAATGCAAAAAAAATGCAAATTGACGTTTCGCTCATTTTGGACAGGGTCCCGATCGCACCAAATTTTTTTTCTTGGTAAAATGGGAACTGCAAGTCCCTCCTTGGGCCCATGGTATGCGCCCTCCTGCCGATTGTCTCAGCTTCCCGCTCTCATCTCTATAACAAGTTTAGAAGAATGAAAGATGATTCTATTGAAACATACAAGATCATGAGGGGACTAGACAGGGTATTTGCTGAAAGTATGTTTCCCCTTTTAAGAGAGACTAGAACTAGGGGCTATAGTTTAAAAATAAGGGATTTCCCATTTAAAATGGAGAGGGGAGCTTTTTATACCAGAGGATTATGAACCTTTGAGGAGATTCACGAGAATGATTCCAGGAATGAAAATCTTTACGTATGTGGAGCGTTTGAGGACTCTGTATCTGTATTCGATGGAGTTTAGAAGGATGAGGGGGGCTTTCATTGAAAATTACTGATGCGCGTTATCATACACGAGGCTAGATGCTCAGGAAATAAAGGCTTTTATTTGCTGTAACGAAGCAGCCAACAATTATATACACGATCCCAGACTGAGGGGTCCCAGCCAGAGCAGGGACCTTTATACCTCTCCCAGGAGGCGGAGCCCGACTGGGATGTACCACAACACTACAATACAAAGGTGTAACAACCCCACCCTAACCCCAACAGCAACAAGTAGTACAACCCATCCCTAACCCCAACAGTAACATATGTACATCCTTGTAGTACTGGCCAGACCCTGGCTCAGTACTATCCAGTGGGAACCAACGCTGGTTCACCACAATTACAGAATGCTGAAAGGCCTGGATTGAGTGGACGTGAGAAAGATGTTTCCATTAGTAGGAGAGACAAGGATGCGAGGGCACAGCGTCAGGTAAAGGGATGGCAGTTTAGAACCGAGATGGTTCTTGATTTTGATTTGATTCATTATTGTCACATGTTTTAGCATATGGTGAAAAGTATTGTTTTTTGCGTGCTATATAGATGAGAGAGTGCAGAATGTAGTGTTACAGTCATAGCTAGGATGTAGAGAAAAATCAACTTAATGCAAGTCTGATGGCAGCAGGGAACAAGTTGTTCTTGAGTCAGTTAGTATGTGACCTCAGACTTTTGTATCTTTTTCCTGATGGAAGACAGTGGAAGAGAGAATGTCCGACATGCATGGGGTCCTTAATTCTGCTGGCTGCTTTGTCGAGGCAACAGGAAGTGTAGACAGAGTCAATGGATGGGAGGCTGGTTCGCGTGATGGATTGGGCTACATTCACAACCTTTTGTAGTTTCTTGGGCAGAGCAGGAGCCATACCAAGCTGTGACACAACCAGAAAGAATGCTTTCTATGATACATCTGTAAAGGTTGGTGAGAGTCGTAGCTGACATGCCAAATTTCCTTAGCCTCCTGAGAAAGTAGAGGCATTGGTGGGCTTTATTAACTACAGTGTCGGCATGGGGGGCCCAGTACAGGTTGTCGGTGATCTGGACACCTAAAAACTTGAAGCTCTCGACCCTTTCTTCTTCGTCCCCATTAAGGGGATTGTTAAGGGGATCAAAGGTTATGGGGAAAATGTGGGAGAATGGGGTTGAGAAACTTATCAGGCATGATAGAATGGCGGAGCAGACTCAATGGGCCAAATATATCTTATGGTCTTGGGGTCTTTGGAACTCTCTTCTCCAAATATCGTGGGAGACTGAGTCAATTTATCTTTTTTAAGACAGAGGTAGATAGATTCATGACTAACAAGAGAATCAAAGGTTATTGGGAATAGGTGGAATGTGGAGTTAGCCACAATTAGGTCAGCCTGTTCTTATTGAATGGCTGAGCAGGCTTGAGGAGCCAAATGGCCTACTCCTGCTCCTGAATCAGATGTTCACATGTTCATATGTTCCAGGCCTAGTGTGTGAACATGTTACATATAGCAAGAAGACGAACATGCCCTACATAATACTTTGCACAGTTCACTAAGAATCTTGCGCTCAATTACCAGGATGTTGTCTTTGGAGACAGTGACAAAGTTATATAAAATGGTCAATTATATAACTTCCAGCCAATGCCTAAAGGTGAAGCCAATAAAGTTAGCTGGATTAAACTCTTAACTGTGCCTCATGCTTCAATAACCATTTTGCTGCGGTTTGCAGATGATATGCACTGAATAGAAATTAAGGTTGAGAGATCTGTTTAGTACAGAATATAGTCACATAATACTCAAGGAGAAGTCAGTAATAATGAGATGTAAAGAACCTTTGTGAAATTGGTAAAAAGATGTAATAAAGGACAGCCATAAATCTTTACAGAAAATGTCACACCAATATTTTAATAATTTTTGCAGAGGCAATACCGCTGTCAGTCGATATACTGTGAGCATAACTCTCAGCTTCATGTTTAATTCAACACTGAACCTGTAGAAGAATAACATTAAGTCAAAGCTTTATTAAAATTTCTTGACAGAAGTCCCATAGCAACCATCATTAGACCATGAGCCTGGTGATGAATTATAAGCTTGTTCAGAAAAAAAACAGTCATAACAAGTTGGTTTCTGTCATTATTGTTCAAATAACTCTAATCAACAGTGAAGTTCAATGAGAAAAAGAAAGGGAAAAATCAGCCAGCTTATACCTGAATAAATTATTACCTTTTCACTAACAATGTTTGCTTCAGGACTTGTGCAATGTTTATTTTATATGATTTCTGGTCTATGTGTGACATCTGTGACAAAACCTTGCCCTGTGTCATTAATAATGTAATTGTGGATTATTTTTTGGAGTCTGTGATGTAACTGATGCACTCTCATGGAAGTTCAATTCTTTTAACCCCCAAACATCTTTGAATAATGAATGGAGTTTTGGGATATAACAGCCTAAATTCCATTTCACCAAACGATTCTCAGACCTGACAAATTATTGTACCACTTCAGCCTTTGATACGGAATAATCCCTTCGGATATCAGCTTATAACCTCAGATGTGAAAAGAGGTTCAATTTTCAGAGTGACTTCAGAGTGTTACAAACATACAGGGTTTTGAAATATCTTTCTATTCAGCCATTGGATTCAGCACATGCTTTACCAATAATTCAGCAACACTAGAAAAATGAAAAAGATTTAGTAGTATCCTCTTGCATGTGAGACCTGAATGTGTGCATGATGACTGAACATTTGATTACGTTCAATTAAATATCCATGAATTCGATATTTTTCAGCCATGTAAAGATAATTATTTCCACAGAGAGCCACAAGTTGGCCATCCGAGTTACTTATTGCCTTAGAATCTCCATCTACCTCATTGCAGCATGAACGGTTAACTATACTATGTAACTATAGCTGATGGATGCCATCGCTTTATGTTTTCACACTTGTTGCAATAATGGCTGATTAACATTTGTGTCCTGAGAAGCTTCTATCGCTACAGTTTCAATAATAGTTTATCGGAAGTAAAAGACCAATGACAAAGGAAAGAAGAAATTTGGGTCCTATCAGCAGCTTCAGTAATTAGAATATTGATTAGACATCTCAACCTTCAGATGGTAACCTCATGATTATGCCCAGTGGCATTTGCTTGTTCATGTAGGGAGTTTTTTAATAGAATCCCTATAGTGCATAAGGAGGCCATTCAGTTCATCGAGTCTGCATCAACTCTCCGACAGAGTATCCCATGTTCTATCCCTGTAACTCCACGTGTTTACCCCTTAATCCCATCTTGGGGTACGAAGGGACAATTTAGCATGGCCAATTCACCTAACCTGCACACCTTTTGTGCTGTGGGTAGAAACTGGAGCACCCGGAAGGAACCCATGTAGACACGGGGAAAATGTGCAAACTCCACACAGACAATCGCCGAAGGCGGGAATTGAACCAGGTCCCTGGCACTGTGAGGCAGCAGTGCTAACCACTGTGCTTCCATGCCACTAATTGAATGCATCGTTGGAATAAGCAGGAAGGGTTACTGTCCTTCTCGAAGAAGAGTTACCTGTACAGCATGAAAGGACTTTGTTTGGGAATTTGTAATGTAACCAGTTGATTGACACATTTAGCATTCTGTAGTCCTGGGACTATGCCATGAGGCTCCCTCTGGAGGCAGACATCTTCAGATCAGTTCAATAAAGATCTCTCACTGAGTACACATAAATGAAGACTATTGTCCTTCTACATGAAACACAATGTACAGAAGTGGAGAAAAAATAGATTTTTTTAATTTGGAAAATAATACAGAGAAGACACGGAGAACCCAGAAACACAGAAAGGTTTAAATCTGTAAAAGAAAACTACTGAAAAGAACAAAAGAAAACAGACAAAAGCTGCATGGCTGCAAGTGAGACAGCTAAGCATGTCATTAGTATTTAAATTGGCTAATTTTGGTTGGCAAAACAGGGCTGGTATGATTGAGGGAGGCAAAAAACTGGACGCATTTCTCATTTTTCGCCTCCCACCTCGACTCGCCAAAAGTTGGGGGGTTTAGGTCATAAGATTGCGCCCAACAACCTTCACAGACCTGTGCGATGGTGATCTGGAAATGAAACTCCCAAAAGTAGAGTTGAGACTATACGATGGGATGATACTCATACTGAGAGATCAAATTCGTCTGTGATCCCAATGCAATGGCAAGAAGGAAGATTTAGATTTCCAGATCATAGATGGGACCCAACAGCCACTCATTTCAGTTGAAACCAGTCTAAAGTTTGGATGGGTAACCCGAATGTGGTGACAGAGGTTTACAAGGTGTCAAAACACACAAAACAATTGATAATTGAACAGGTTCCAGAAGATGTGCTCACAGGTTTTGGTATGTCTACCAGGAGAATATCATCTTGATGGAGATGAGAGTGTAAGACCAATTAAGCATCTATCAAGTAGAGTTTCAGCTGCTCTCAAGTTGGTCCTAAAGAACAAGGCAGAAGAGTTGGAAAAGAAGAGAGTACTCAAGAAAGTACAACTCTTACAGACTGTATTAACAGCATGGCAACAGTGAAACAACCTGGACAGCTGAGAGTGTGCACAGACACAAAGGATCCAAATAAAGCACTGAAGTGATCTCACTGCCCCATACCAACCATCGAAGGAATTTTGCTGCAACTTGCCAAGGCAAAGATATTTACTACCCTCGGTGTGAAGGATAGTTACTGGCAAGTGAAGCTGGATGAAGGCAACTGCTTTATAATGGTATTCTGGAAAATGTTTGGGAAATAGAGATGGTTGTGCATGGAGTTAGGCTTTTCCATGGCTCCAGATGAGTATCAATGCAGACAGCATGAGATAGTCAGTTATCTTCCCGGAGTGGAAGCCATAGTGGGTGATCTACTAGTCAATGATGTGGAAACACAGTGGAAGAAGCTATAGCTGACCATGAGCTGAATTTAATACGACCGTTAGAGAGAGCTGGGCAGATGAACTTGAAGCTGAACAGGAAAAAATGTAATTGAAGATGGCTGAAGTCAAGTACATTGGTCAGGAACTAACAGCAAAAGATCTTCACCCTGATCCTGACAAGGTGAGAGCTGCTGTAGCGATACAGTGAGCAAATGGACGTGAAAGCAATGTATAAAATTATTGGGTTTAAAATAACTCCCATGAGGCCAGTGTCCCTTCACCAAATCCAAATTTATTTATAGTTAGTAATACTCTGACAGGTACTTCCCAGTCATGATGTGGAGATGCCGGAGTTGGACTGGGGTGAACACAGCACGACACAGGTGAACACAGGTACTTCCCAGGACAGAGTACATATCCTGAGTGCAGGTAACCCGGACATGCCACATTATGTACCTCTGCAGGGCTCCCGGATTGGTTAGCATTGACTGCCTCAATCAGGGAGTTTATATTCTAAAAGGTTCACCTTGTGGACCTTATTAAAGTCATTACAGAATTCATGAACCATTTTGCAAAATCTTTGCCTAATTTGTCATTGGAGTGTGAACCATTACACAAGCTTCCTGCCAAGGTGGTGCAGTGGTATTGGGGAGCAGAACAAGCAATAGCATTCACTAAAATAAAACAACCAGTGAAGACAACATCAGTACTGAAGTACTATGATGTCAATGAGGAAGTCATTTTGCAGTGTGATGCTGGTGAAACAGGCCTGGAAGCAACTCTGAGGCAGCAAGGAACCGCATCCAGAGTACTAACATTAATAGAATGATACCACACTCAGATTGGGAAAGAGTGCCTTTGCCTTTAAGCATTTTCATCAATTCCTGCTTTTCAGAGACAATGTAATAGTAGAGTCTGACCACAAGCCCCTAAAACGCATTTCTCACAAGCCGATACAATCTATTACAAAGTAACTGCAAAGGATGTTACTGCATTTACAGAGATATCATCTGGACATGACGTATAAGCAAGGAAAACAGATGTAGATCGCTGACATGCTGTTGAGAGCAGCGCTGCGCATAAAGAAAGTTGAGAAGGTTACAGCAGAATGTGACATCTTCCAGATTCAACATGAAGCAGCAACTTGACATGCTCTGGAAGTCACGAATCCAGCAGAGAGCTGAATCTAACAGACAAATTCCATGCTCAAATCAAGTGAACAACCCAACAAGATGGAATTCTCCAACTGCTACAAGACGTAATGAGGAAAGGATGGGTCTGAGAGCGTCAAGGATACCTGTGATCACAAGACCATATTGGGAAAATCAAGATGAATTGACAGCCAGGATGATATCTTGTACATCATCCCTAAGGAGAGGCTAGAAAAGATGTTGAAATGCATCCACACAAACCAACAAGGAATTGACTTGACACTGGAAATGTAAGAGAAATGCTCTACTGGTCAAATTTAAACAATGAAATTAAAGACCACATTGGTCAGTGTGGTGCTTGTAACAAGTAAACAAGTTAGAGAGCCATTAATGATACACAACATCCCAGACAGATCATGAAGCTGGGAGTCGACCTTTTCACCAATGGGGACCAGACATGATGGCCTCGCTGATGGGGCTGAGGCCATTGAGGCCCTCCAGGTGGTTGGGGGCAGGGGGGCAGTACCCTTTGGGCAGTGTCAGCCTGGCATTGTCAGCCTGGAAATCTGGCAGTGCCAGTCTGGGACTGCCCCCTGGGCACCTTGTACACAGAACACTGAGAGATCAAGGTTCATGCACAATAGCACCCATCACAGTCAGCAGCCAGCTTCCTGGTGAGAATAGACTTCATCCACTCCTCCTACTGGCGTGAATTACACTTTGGCTCTTTTTTTGCACTGAGTGCCATACGATTTAAATACATGAATAGGATGGTAATAGAGGGATATGATCCCCAGAAGGGTGGGGTGTTTTAGTTCAGACGGGCAGCATGGTCAGTGCAGGCTTGGAAGGTCAAAGGGCCTGTTCCTGTGCTGTAATTTTCTTTGTTCTTTGTTCATTGATTGTGTCTGAGAACTCGCCCAAAAAATGGGTGTGATTCGCTCCCTTTTTCACACTGGTTCAGCACTTGGAATTATTTGGTAAGATTGCCCCCTGTGTGTGCAATGCTTGTGCAATGACTGACTACTAGAATAAGTAATTGCTAATGCATCAGAATTGTGGGTGTATAGTGGGTAATGAGGGTAATGCACAGTCACAGAGGAGACCATGCAAATGTGTTTTTTGTTTGCTATTTAAAAGGGGACGTCTGTATCTGTTATTCAATATGAAAGGGGTGTTTGCATTTTGAAATATAACCAGTTGATTGAAACATCTAACTTTCTGTAGACATGTGACTATGCTACCTGTGGAGGCAAACATCTTAAGATCTGTTCAATAAAGACCTCTGAATACACACTAATGAAGACTGCTCTCTTTATAATTGAAACAGACTTCACGTGAACAGGGCTGTGTCCAATGTCCTGACTGGGAGAATAGCAACTCACTAAGGTTCCTTCACCAACACCTTCCAACACAACGATCTTGATTGCCTAAAAGAACAAGCCAGCAGGCAAATGGAAACACCACAGCTGCAAGTTCCCCCGCAGCCACACTCCTTTATTGTCACTAGATCAAAAGTCTGGAACTCCTGTCCGAACAGCACTGTGGGTGTACCTGCATAACCTGGACTGCAATGCTTCAAGAAGGCAGTTCACCACCACTTTCTCAAAGACAATTAGAGATGGGCAACAAATGCTGGTCTTGCCAGCAATGTTCACATCCCATAAACAAATAAAAACAGGTTTGTACGTTAGGGAAAGATTTAACAAATATGGCTTAGGGAAAGGAAAGAACAAAGTATAGAATCCCTACAGTACCGAAGGAGGCCATTTGGCCCATCGAGTCTGTACAGACCACAATCCCACCCAAGCCCTATTCCCGTAACCCCACACATTTGCCCTGCTAATCCCCCTGATGCTCAGGGCCATTTTAACATGGCCAATCAACCTAACCTGCACATCTTTGGAGTGTGGGAGGAAACTGGAGTACCCGAAGGAAACCCACATAGACACGGGGAGCAAGTGCAAACTCCGCACAGACAGTGACCCGCAGCCAGAATTGAACCTGGGTCCCTTGCACTGTGAGGCAGCAGTGTTAACCACTGTGCCCCGGTGCTACCCAGTAAGGAAGTGGAAAGAAGAGCAAGGTCGACAGGAGTGTAGCAAAGAATTTAAAAAATCATAAGGAGGACAAAATAAAGTGATGATGATCACCAAACAGTCCAGAGGATGATGTATTGTGGGCGAGGTTATGACACAGTTATATTCACAATTCAGGAGCAAAAGCTGAACAGTGCTCGTTCCAAAATATTCAACCTCGATAGATTAGAAAAAAATTGCTTGGAAATGTTTGTTGCTGTCTTACTCGAAGATTCCATAACTGCTTTCGAACATGGGGATGATATTGGACTGATCCCAGAAGCTAATTTAGCAATCTTGTTGCCTAGAGTTAAGGAAGAGAAGTTATGAGAGGATACTGCAGACCAACAAATAATAGAAAGGAGTTAGAGGATGAGATATTAAACAATTTAAAGAAAAATGCAGGAAAATAGACTATAACACTGGGTCATTTTAATTATACAAAGGTAAACTAGGATCAGAATAATGTACATGGTAAATTAGGAAAGAAATATCTGCCCGGGAATATTTCATTGATCTATAGAAAGAAATAATGTTGGATTTAATTGTAACAAATAAAATATGGCAAGTAGGTAACGTGAGGGTAGAAGAACATCTAAGAAACAGTGTTAATAATGTATTAGGTTCAACATAAAAAGTGAAAAGGAGTAAGATCAGTCAAATCTTCATCAGAAATAAAAGCTAATTTCAATAAGGTAAAGTGGAAAATAAAACAGTGCATAAGGGAGAAGTTCAAATGGGTGATGATTATTGTATCGATCAGACAAGTTTGCACATTCCCACAGGATGTAAAAGAGATGCAGTAAAATGCAGTGGTCCTTGGATGGCAAGAGAAATTAAAATTAAAATGAGATTTAAAAAGACGGGCACATGACAAATCTAGGGGAAAAGTATGAAAAATCAGTCTGAGCATGAAAAATACAGAGGCGAAAGAAAAAGAGATCACAGAATGTAAGAGGAAATACTCAGGAGACGTGCCAGGTAACACAAGGGGAAATAGGAAATGATTTTACAAAAGCATGAAAGGTAAAAAAGTTGGGTTGATTTGTGATTTAAAGGAGATTTTCTTAGAGGATGGCAAAGATACAAAACAAATATTTTACCTCAGCTTTCACAGAAGAGTGAGGTGGTAAAAATGAAAGGTTGCAGGAGAAGGATGTGAGCAATTAAATAGAATAACTAAAGATAAGGAAATAATACTTAGAAACAGGCTGAACTCAATTTAGAAATGGCACTAGACCCTGATGGCATGTATCCTGGAATTCTGGGAGCGGCAAAGGAGAATAGCAATCCTACAGATCATAATCTTTTAAACAAATTTACATATGGATGCTTTTCCAGAGGACAGGATTGCCAATGGAACAAACCAGATGCCACCCGTTTGCATAATATTATTAGAGGGTAAACTTCTAGAGGGCAGAATATGAGATGAAATTAATCCTTACCTTAAGCAACGTGCGTTAATTAAAGAAAGTCAAAATGGCTTTGCAAAAAGTAAGTTGTGCTCAACAAATTGGAGGAGATAATAGTGATAGATAAAGAAAATGCTGTTAATGTTTAATACACAGATTTCCAAATGGCTTCGACAGGTTCAGCACAGGAAGAGTTCATTATTGAAAATGTAGCACCGTGGATTGATGGAAAAGAGAATGAAGTTTTTAAACTGGATGGAGTTAGAAAAGAATCACTACTGATGCTATGGGTCTTTCTCGTTAGCAATCAATGGGTAACAATTTTCAGAGATTGGTTGAATAGAAAAAACAGGAGATGTTTAATGTCTGGGTATTTTGTAAGTTTCATAACATTCAATACTTGGCTCATTTCCGTAGCTCAGTTTCCTGGTACACTCCTGGGAATTTCTCACGCTGCAATGAGCAGCTCAGATCTGCAGGCAGTCCCTGCAGGCAGCCACTCTGCTCTGAATTCTGCCCCTTTGCCATTGGGGCATTATTACACCGAATTACATCAAACGTACAACACAGAAAAAGGCCATTCAGCCCAACAGGTCGTTGCTAACGCTAGTATAGACTTCACCCACCCACCTTTATCTAAACGTACCAACATACATTTTTATTCCATTCCTCTCCACCTGCTTATCTAGATTACCCTTAAATGCATCTTTGCTTTGCTTGCTTCTTGTAGCTGCTGACTCCATTTGTCCTTCAGAACTGTTCCATCACCATTGATTGGATAGTGTCAGACCGACTTCTTGAGCTCCTGCTAATGCAGGCTTCCTGTCAACAAAATACTACCTCAGATTGTCATTATTTATGTTCAACGTTGGCATTGATTTTTCAAATTATAAATTTATATGCTCACATTTGTAGTGCAAACTGTCTTTGTAAACATGGCACACTTCAAAGAACAAAGAACAGCACAGCTCAGGAACAGGCCATTCAGCCCATCAAGTCTGCACCGATCACATTGTCCGATACTAGACCAATCGCTTGTTATCCCTCTATTCCCTCTCTGTTCATGTGTCTATTTAGATAAGTCTTAAATGTCACTGATGTGTAACCACCTCACTTGGCAGTGCATTCCAGGCCCCCACCACCCTCTGTGTAAAAAACCTACCCCCGCACATCTCTACTGAACCTTTCCCCACTTACCTTGAACTTGTGCCCCCTTGTAATTGTCATTTCTGCCATAGGCAAAAGCTTCCAACTGTTTACCCTATTTATGCCCCTCATAATTTTATAAACTTCTATCAGGTCGTCCCTCAGCCTACGTCGTTCCAGGGAGAACAATCCCAGTTTATTCCATCTCTCCTCAATGCTAATACCCTCTATAGCAGGCAACATCCTGGTAAACCTTTTCTGTACTCCCTCCAAAGCCTCCACGTCGTTCTGGTAGTGTGGCGATCCCCAGAATTGGACACAATATTCCAAATGTGGCCCAACCCACTTTTTATATAACTGTAACATAATTTACCAACTTTTATACTCGATGCCCCGGCCGATGAAGGCAAGCATGCCATATGCTTTCTTCACCACCTTTTCCACCTGTGCTGCCACTTTTAAGGATCTGTGGACCTGTACTCCCAGATCTCTCTGTGCGTCTAGGCTCCTGATGGTTCTGCCATATATTTTATAGCTCCCACCTGAATTGGATCTACCAAAATGCATCACCTCACCTTTGTCTGGATTAAATTCCCTCTGCCATTTCTCCGCCCAATTTTCCAGCCTATCTATATCCTGCCGTTTTCTCTAACATAATCTTTATCACTATCCGCAACTCCACCAATCTTAGTATCATCCGCAAACTTGCTAATCAGACCAGCTACGTTTTCTTCCAAGTCATTTATATATATTACAAACAACAGAGGCCCCAGCATTGATCCCTGTGGAACGCCACTAGTTACAGACCTCCATTCAGAAAAACACCCTTCCACCACTACCCTCTGTCATCAATGGCCAAGATGTGGAGATGCCGGCGTTGGACTGGGGTAAGCACAGTAAGAAGTCTGACAACACCAGGTTAAAGTCCAACAGGTTTATTTGGTAGCATAAGCTTTTGGAGTCTCGCTCCTTCTTCAGGTGAGTGAGGAGTTGTGTTCACAAACAGGGCATATACAGACACAAATTCAATTTACAAGATAATGGTTGGAATGCAAGTCTTTACAGGTAATCAAGTCTTAAAGGTACAGACAATGTGAGTGGAGAGAGGGTTAAGCACAATTTAAAGAGGTGCGTATTGTCTCCAGCCAGGACAGTTAGTAAGATTTTGCAAGCCCAGGGAAGTCGTGGGGGCTACAGATCCCAAGTCTGCTGTCTGCTGTTTGAATGAGCTTTTAGTATTGTGTTAGCCTGGTGCCTGTGTTGTTTGAATGAGCTCTTAGCGCTGTGTTAGTCTGCTGCCTGAAGGAAGGAAGTATGGGGCAGGGGCGTCTAGCTGTACAGGATGCTTAATTATTGAGGTATGACAGCAATGAGCTCTCTGAAGGATGCAGCTTGTGTAAGAAGCCTCGCCCTGAATGGAAAGCAATTGTGCCTTCTAACATTCCTGAGACTCACGCTCATTAAACTAATTGTCCAACAGGAATTAACCTCACATGTGCAATGGCGCCCTCTGCTGCTATCAGCTGGCTTTTGGGCAATTTAGGCCCTGCCCCTCCCCCTGCTGGTGGAAACCAAGTTTGGCTTGATTTTTTTGACAAAGTCAGATAAGATTCGATTTTTAAGTTGCCTAAAAAATGGCATGAATTTCTCCTGTTTTTGTGCTCTGCAGTTAGAGTGCTTTTGGTAAGATCACCTCCTATATTTTTTGCAGATGTTCCAATGTAGCTTCCAAGTTCTTCAAGTGCTCTTGTTCAGTTAAACCTGTGGTGGGAATATCATCTAGTTAACACTATGCACCATTTAGCCCACTCAGAATTTGATCCATGGATCTCTGGAGTAGAGTAGGTGTGGATGTTATTCCGAATGGCAGTCTCCTGTATCGAAACAAACCTTTGTGTGTCACGATAGTGAATAAGAATTATGAACTTGCAACCACATTCATTTGTAAGTACGCTTGTGAGAGATCTATTTTATTGAGTTTCTAGCCTCCAGATAATCCAGCAAATATGTATTCAATCAATGGCAGTAGATATTGATCAGCACACAATACTGGGTTAATCCTTGTCTTGAAATCTTCACATATGCTTATTGAGCCATTAGGTTTTAGTACAGACCCAATCACTTGTAGTGACTGTTTCAATGACTGGCCAATATTTATCAACATCACAGATTGCCTTGTCATTCTCACATGGATGCCTGTTGGAGTTGCTGTGAGCATATTGCCTACTGCACTACCTACATTCCAAGAGTGGCTCATTCCAAAACTACTTCATTGGCTGTAAATTGGAATGGGAAGCTAATATTGTGGCTGAGTTAAGAAGCTGTGGCAAAACCTACAGGTTCCCATCCCACTGCTGCCCCCATGCTGCAAGTAGGACCGTTACCTTAAAATTCCACTGACATTGTTTCTCTTTCCACAACAGCTACATGACCTGTTGAGTGTTTCCAACATTTCCTGCTTTTTGTTACTTCAGATTTCCAGCCGCTACAGTATCTCACGATTATGGTTTGCAATGGCATTCAAAATGATCATAAGACCATAAGATATAGGAGCAGAAATAGGCCATTCGACCCATCAAGTCTGCTCCACCATTCAATCATGGCTGATATGTTTCTCAACCCATTCTCCCGCCTTTTCCCCGTAACCTTGGATCCCCTTATCAATCAAGAACTTACCTATCTCTGAATTAAGTACACTCAATGAATTGGGCTCCACATCCTTCTGTGATAATGAATTCCATAGATTCACCACCCTCTGACTGAAGAAATTCCTTCTCATGGAAAGCTGATGGAAACGGAGAATTTTGGCGATACAGGCCCAAAGAGTGGAATGCAAGGTTTGCATATTGAGGTGGTCTTCCTCACTTTCTCATTGCTATTACTTTCTCCTCTTTTGTTAGCCCGAACATTGCATGGAATTGCTCCTTATTGCCTCTGTATTCATTGCCTTCCTTTGGTGATCATCTCACTTCCCTCTGGTGCTTGTTCTCTCCACTCCAGACTCTGAAGGTTGATGTCAGTTAAATGTTAAGCAGCAGAATTTTTTCTTAAACAGGCAAGATGTTTGTCTGGAGACACTAAAGATATGCATGGCTGCACATCTGAGTTCTTAACTGTGCAGTAAATCTGACATGGCTGTTTCCAAACTCTTTACCTTCCGCCTTCCTTTTATAATAATGCTTTCACTCTGGAGGTTGTTTTAATAAGCATTAATTGTCTTGCAAGGATCATGTTTGGTGATTATTGTATTTAATTTAACGCAATATATATCTTCAAACAATTTTCTATTAATCACAAATGAAAATATTACCTAATCTCCATCGAATGTGTAAATGAAAGATGTTTCAGTGGGTAAAACATTACAAATCCCAGAATTGCTGGCTAAAAAGAAAAACCCTTCCCATGCAAGTATGTTCATGATGATGGGAAGAGGTGGATTCATTCCTCAAAATCTTTTGTGAACACATTTATAATGTTGTTGACAACCATGGAATACTTTGTGAATTTGCATTTCAAGTGTGACATTTCAAGCTTAATAGTTGTGTGGATGGAGAAAGAACGGCTACAACAATAATTTAACAACAATAATGGCAATAGTGGTTTTAAAATGACTTTTCTTGCTGAGAGTTAAGCATGCTGGGATTTTTGGTTCACTTATAATTAAATCCAGATGCAGGGTGCAAAGTTGCTCTGGTCTGGGAGCTGCGATCTGAAGCTTCCTGTGTTAGCCAAAGAAGGCAAGTTGTTTACATTGACCCAGACATTGTGGCTTTGATTTATATGGCTGCTATGTGTGGAGCACACAGTTTGAACTAAGCGTAATGGCGTCGTTTGCAAGTAATTTCATTGGATGTTCGAGCCAAGTGATCGGTTTCTGGTTATACAGTTGGCTGGATGACAGAGAATCTTCCAGAAGCGAGTGGAGGATTGTGATTAAAAAGACTTGCGCAGCCTTTGCTTGGCAGCGATCACTCAGAAATGACCAACCATCGGAAGAAGACCTGTACCCTGAAGGATGCTTCAGAGAAGAAGATAGATTCTATATCGAGGATATTTCTTGGCCAAGGTTTTCCTAAACTTGATAGTATCTATTTTCAGTTAAATAGTTAAAGTTGATGTTCAGTTAAGATTAATATGCAGTTAAGAGTTAAAGTTCAGTCAAAAGTTGATTTGCAGTTAGAGTTAGTTCAGTAAAGAGTTAATGAGTTGCAACTGTTTATGTTTGAGTTGGTACAAGAAGTATTAAATAGAGAAATAGTTGAATTACTGTCCTTGTTTATCTCATTAAACTGTAATGCTCGGAAGGTGTTTAAATTAAAAGCCAAGTAAGAGTTGGAACATTCAATTACATTAAATATCTGTCAAATTTGTTCAAAATCACCTTGTCCCATACTTTAGTACTTAGTTCTCCTCTCACACATTGGGCACTGCTATGGATCTGCATTGTAACTTGCGAACAACATTAGGGAGAATTCTAAGGTAGTCTAAAAATTGATTAAGGGGAAGAGTACGTCCCTTTAGAGACCACAAGAGCAATCTGTGTGTGAAGCTGCAAGACATTGGAAGGGTGTTAAATGAATACTTCTCATTGGTCTTCACTTAGATGAAGGAGGACGTGGGTAGAGAATTCAGGAAAAGGGACTGTGAGGACTTTGAGCAGTTTGGCATAGGAGGTTCCGACTGGCTTAAAAATGGAGAAATCCCCAGGCCTGGATGAATTGTATCCCAGGCTGCTGTTGGAGGCAATGCAGGAAATTGCAGGGGCTCTGACACACATTTTTAATTCCTCTCTGGCCATGGGTCAACGTGTGGAGATGCCAGCGTTGGACTGGGGTAAACACAGTAAGGAGTTTAACAACACCAGGTTAAAGTCCAACAGGTTTATTTGGTAGCAAAAGCCACACAAGCTTTCGGAGCTCCAAGCCCCTTCTTCAGGTGAGTGGGAATTCTGTTCACAAACAGGGCATATAAAGACACAAACTCAATTTACATGAATAATGGTTGGAATGCGAATACTTACAGCTAATCAAGTCTTTAAGATACAAACAACGTGAGTGGAGAGAGCATCAAGACAGGCTAAAAAGATGTGTATTGTCTCCAGACAAGACAGCCAGTGAAACTCTGCAGGTCCAGGCAGGCTGTGGGGGTTACAAATAGTGTGACATGAACCCAATATCCCGGTTGAGGCCGTCCTCGTGCGTGCGGAACTTGGCTATCAGTTTCTGCTCAGCGACTTTGACATGGGTCAAGTGCCAGAGGACTGGAGGACGGCTAATATGGTTCCACTTTTCACGATGGGTTGTAGAGATGATGTGGAGATGCTGGCGTTGGACTGGGGTAAACACAGTAAGAAGTTTAACAACACCAGGTTAAAGTCCAACAGGTTCATTTGGTAGCAAAAGCCACATCTTTAGAAGAAATATTTAGAAGAAAGCCACACAGTGTGGCTTTTGCTACCAAATAAACCTGTTGGACTTTAACCTGGTCTTGTAGAGATGAACCAGGGAATTACAAACCGGTGAGTCTCACATCAGTAGTAGGAAAATGATAGGAGAAAGTTCTGAAGGAGAGGATTAATATCCACTTGGAAAGACATGGGCTGATTCGGGATAGCCAGCATGGCTTTGTCAGAGGCAGGTTATGCCTAACAAACTTGATTAAATTTTTCAAAAAAGTGATCGAATGTGTGACTGAGGAAAATGCAGTTGATGTAGTTTATACGGATTTTAGCAAAGCCTTTGATAAGGTCCCACATGGAAGACTGATTGAGAAGGTTAAAGCTCATGGAATTAAGGGAAACCAAGTGACATGGATCCAAAACCGGCTTAGTAATAGGACACAAAGGGTGGTAGTAGAAGGCTGTTTGAGTGACTGGAGGTCAGTGTCCAGAGATGTACCACAAAGTTCAGTGCCGGGACTCTTATTGTTTGTTTTATACATACATGGTATAGATGAGAATGTGAGGAATTATAAATAAGTTTTCAGGTGACACCAAGATTGGTAGGGTGGTTAACTTTGAAGATGAAGGTTGTAGGTTACAGGAAGGTAGAGATGGGTTGGTCAGATGGGAAGAGAAGTGGCAGATGGTATTTAACCCTGATAAGTGTGAAGTGATGTTCTTTAGAAGAAGTAACAAGACAAGGGGGTATTTAATGAATGGCAGGACAATAGGAAGCTTAGAGGAACCGCTGGATCTTGGGGTATGTATTCACAGATCCCTGAAGGTGGTAGAGCATATGGGACACTTGTTTTTATCCGCCATGGCACAGCGTATAAGCCAAGTTGGTAGCCAAGTTCCGCACACACGAGGACGGCCTCAACAGGGATATTGGGTTCATGTCACACTATTTGTAACCCCCACAGCCTGCCTGGACCTGCAGAGTTTCACTGGCTGTCTTGTCTGGAGACAATACACATCTTTTTAGCCTGTCTTGATGCTCTCTCCACTCACATTGTTTTGTTTCTTAAAGACTTGATTAGTTGTAAGTATTCGCATTCCAACCATTATTCATGTAAATTGAGTTTGTGTCTTTATATGCTCTGTTTGTGAACAGAATTCCCACTCACCTGAAGAAGGGGCTTAGAGCTCCGAAAGCTTGTGTGGCTTTTGCTACAAAATAAACCTGTTGGACTTTAACCTGGTGTTGTTAAACTTTTTACAGCGTATAAGAACAGGGAGTTTATGTTGGAGCTGTACAGAATGTTGGTTAGGCCACAGCTGGAGTACTATGTACAGTTCGGGTCGCCTCAGTCTCGGAGGATGTAGTCGTACCAGAGGGGGTACAGAAGGGATTCACCAGGATGTTGCCTGGGATGGAGAATTGAGCTATAAGGAGAGACTGTACTGTCTTGGATTGTTTTCTTTAGAGCAGAGAAGGCTGAGGGGGGACGTAATTGAGGTGTATAAGATTATGAAGGGTTTAGACAGGATGAATTAGAAGCAGTTGTTCCCCTTGGTTGAGGTGCCAATTACGAGGGAGGGGAGGGGAGGGGGGGCGGGGAGGAGGAGAAATAGTTTTAGGGTGAGATGCAGGAGATTCAGAGGGGATTTGAGAACAAAATTTCATTCAGAGTGTGATGAGAATCTGGAATGCACTGCCTGGGAAGGTAGTGGAGGCTGGAAACCTTACAACGTTTAAAAAATATTTGGATGAGCTCTTGAAATATCATAACATTCAAGGATATGGAACAAGAGCTGGAAAATGAGATTAGCAATACTTTAGTTTATTTTTATTCATTCATGGGACATGGGCATCACTGGCTGGCCAGCATTTATTGCCCAACCCTCGTTGCCCGAGGGCAGTTGAGAGTCAACCACATTGCTGTGGCTCTGGAGTCACATGTAGGCCAGACCAGGTAAGGATGGCAGATTTCCTTCCCTCAAGGACACGAGTGAACCAGATGGGTTTTTCCGACAATTGACAATAATTGTCAGTAGATTCTCAATTCCAGATTTTTTAAATTCTTAATTGAATTCAAATTCCACCATCAGCCGTGGCGGGATTTGAACCTGGATCCCCAGAACATCAGCCGAGTTTCTGGATTAATAGTCTAGTGATAACACCACTGGGCCATTACCTCCCCCTGTGCTAGTTATTATTGATGCAGACTCGGTGGGCTGATGGGCCTTTTCTATGCTGTATGACTCTATGATTCCATCGCTGGAATTCTACCGCCCCACCCCCCACGGGAATCGGAGCAGGCAAGGGGTGGAAAATAGGAAGATTCGTTGACCTCGAGCGGGATTTTTCAGTCTTCGGGCGAGCGAGGTCGTAAAATCCCACCCTATGTTGTCACCTATAAGCAAATATAATTTTCAGCTCAAAAGCAGATTTATTTCTTCTGCTATCTCATGTCAGCTTGCCTTGGCGTGCATTCCCTTGGTGCTTGTACTTTGGCTGAAATTCTCTGACCTCGCTCGCGGCTGGTATTCTCCGATCCCACTGTTGCGAATGAAGATTTAGCTGAGTGCTAAATTCTCCATTCTCACCGGCAGCGGGGCAGGATGTATGACATCAGAAAATCCTGGCCTTGTGTCAGAAGATTGGGTGAAGTCATACGGTGGTTATGATACTCCAGAGGCCACGGTTTCAAATTCCCAATGCGGCAAGCGTCAAATTGAATCCAATAAATATATTGATTTGTAGACTCGGAAAATGATCATGAAAGCAGTTGACTTTTGTAAAAAATCAACATCTTAACAATTCTGTTACTTTGCACTTAATTTAAACTCATAGAGAACCATAGTTATACCAAGCCTAAAGTGCAAGTTTGGCCTTCATATAGGATAGAAGAGAACTGGAGAAGCTGCATTAAAGCATTTACAAGGATAACTCCAAAGTGGAGAGGTCATACCTAACAGCAAACATTGAACAGTCCCCTGGAGCATGATCGAGGCCTTCTCAAGATACAGTTCCATTATCTGGACTGCTCTGGTGGAGTGCAACAATATAGCCCCTAGAGGGTCATGAGGATTGTGGTCACATGCTGTGTGCTGCATAACCTGGCACAGAGGCAGGGCAACATTGGGGGGGAGGAGGAGGGACAGGCAGCCTCATCAGTAGATGAGGGAGACCTGGAAGGCGAGGAGGAAGATGAGGAGGATGCTAAAGGAGCTGAGTAGGGGGCGGCCAGGTTCTGACAGGGACGTAGGACCAGGAAGGCCTGGTCCTATGTCCCTGCCCTATGTCATTATCCAGTAGATCAAAACTCACCAGCCCCTGATCCTCATATCCTGTCTTGCCCGGTCCCTTGTTCTCCCCTTTCCATCAAACTGATCTCCTTCCCACCCCCCCTTTCTCAACCCTTGCCAGCCCCTTCTGTTTTATTCTCCATCCTTCTGCTCCTACAACATGACTCCCACCACCTCCCCCTCCAAAGGTCAGCATGGCATCACAGCAGCGTGATGGGCCTGGGCTGACAGAGTGAATGGTCTTCGCAGCAAGGCTGGAGAGTGATAATGACTTGCTGTGAGGAAAGCTGAGGTGTTCCTCAGAATCTGAAGTCTGACTCCAGCCTTTCTAATGGCAGCCCACTTCTCTCCTTTCTCTTGTTGGAGTGAGGGGCTCACTCGATTCCACGTTACAGTAAGGGGTCAGGGGTTGGGAGGCTCAAGAGGCAGATCATCAGGGTCCTGGATTGATGATGCTGTCAAAGGCAGGTGTCTAACACTGTTGCTCTCAAATACCCCTGATTCGGAATGAGGGTGGAGGCCTGGTGGGAAGATCAGAGGTCCAAGCAGTTGACATAGCCCCCCCTCCCAAATTCCCCTCCCCTTAAGGTACTGATAGGCCAGTCAGTGTGATGGCGGCATGTGATACTTGAAACATCGAAACTAGAAACAGGAGTAGGCCATTTGGTCCTTCGTGCCTGCTATGCCATTCATTATGACCATGGCTGATCATCAAATTCAATATCCTGATCCCCCCTTCCCCCCACATCCCTTGATCCCTTTAGCCCCAAGAGCTATATCTAATTTCTCCTTGAAATCAGACAACGTTTTGGCCTTGACTACATTCTGTGGTCGTGAATTCCAGATTCACCACCCTCTGGGTGAAGAAATTTCTCCTCACCTCAGTTCTAAAAGGTTTACCTCTTATCCTCAAACTAGACCCTTACTGGATAATGACATAGGATAGGGACATAGGACCAGGCCTTCCCTGTCAGAACCTGGGGTCAGACCCCTATGGACACTCCCACCATCGGGAACATGGCATGTTAGTGATTATTCTGAACTCTTCTCCCACAGCATAGAATCATAGAATCTCCACAGTGCAGAAGGAGGCCATTCGGCCCATCGAGTCTGCACCGACCACAATCCCACCCAGGCCCTTTTCCCGTAACCGCACTTATTTGCCCTGCTAATCCCCCTGACACCAGGGTCAATTTAGCATGGCCAATCAACCTAACCCGCATATCTTTGGACTGTAGGAGGAAACCGGAGCACCCGGAGGAAACCCATGCAGACACGAGGAGAATGTGCAAACTCCACACAGACAGTGACCCAAGCCAGGAATTGAAGCTGGGTCCCTGGCGCTGTGAGGCAGCAGTGCTAACCACTGTGCCACAACGCCACCCATGAGGACATTCAGCCAAGCCACTCCTGTCCTGGGGGATCACTGGGGATGGTGGGGGAAGTACCCCAAGGTCACCCCTCCTCACCACCAGCACGGGCACCTCTACTCCCAGGTGTTTTGCAAGACCTCCCCCATACACCCTGGTATAACTTTAAAGTGGTGTCTCCCTCCTTGCTCTTCCTCGGTGCTTATTCCTCCAGGTCCCTGCTTTTGAGGACCTGAACCAAATCCTGCCTGGGTGGAGCAGGAGCATCACGGGAAGCTCTAGCATTGGGCTTCCAGCCCATTAATGACATGCTAATCGACAGATTTAATTATTTATCAAGTTTCCACCCACTCTGGCTGGGAATCTCATTGGGACCGGCAGCATGGTGATGGGTTTAGTGCCCGGCACAGAACCTGTTCTTCGGACGATGCCCAATTCTCTGGTCCAGCGCAATTCCTGCTCGCGGACCTGGAGGATCTCTGCCCTAAAGTTTAAGGGCGCAATCTTGTTGGCTGTTTGTGCCACGCTCCTGCTGCAGTGAAGGTGGAGAATTTGGCGCCCAGCCAAATCTCTGTTCACTGTAGCAGGATGGGAAAATCCCGCTTGCATGAACGGCTGTAAAATTCCAACCTAAATGTGTTCAGCTGATCATCCTATATCCTCCATTCCTTTCTGAGGAAGCAAAAGAATATCACCTGCTCCTTTCAGCTATGCATTTGGTCTAAATGCCTTTCATTAAAGACAACCTTTCTCTGCAATGGGAAAAATAATATGCAATGCATGAGTCAATGTTTTATACTACTGTGTATTTGTAGCAGCATTGGTTTCACATCCTTATCAATAACTTATCTTAATATGATGTACCTTGTTTTAGGGGACTGAGTCCATTGGAAATGGGTGGCAGGGTGGCACAGTGGTTAGCACTGCTGCGTCACAATGCCAGGGACCTGGGTTCAATTCCCGGCTTGGGTCTCTGCCTGTGTGGAGTCTGCACGTTCTCCCCGTGTCTGCGTGGGTTTCCTCTGGGTGCTCCAATTTCCTCCCAACGTCAAAAGATGTGTGGGTTAGATGGATTGGCCATACTAAATTGCCCCTTAGCATCAGGGAGACTAGCTAGGGTAAATACATGGTGTTATGGGGATAGGGCCTGGGTGGGATTTTGGTTGGTGCAGACTCGATGGGCCGAATGGCCTCCTTCTGCACTGTTGAATTCTATGATCCTGTGAAACATCAGCTTTATGTGGAAATAATGATGGTGAGTATTCAACCCTTCCCACCATCTTCTGTCTACATTTGTTTTTTGAACGGCTCTGCTTCTTCTCAATGATGATCATTAGCTCTCTTGGTTTTGCAATCCCTGCAATTTACTGGACCAGTTTTCTGTCATTTCTTCCAGGTTGGTAACTTCCTTGCTTTTAAATCAGAAAGCTATGGATTTGAATGCCACACTGGGATGCAAGCTCATTATTAACTCTGACACTGCAGGAAATGTGCAAGTATGTAAAAATACACTGGTTAATCAAAGACAGCAAACAGGTTTTTAATAGCAATATTCTGTTTGAAAAAAATCAGAAGAATTTTATGCAGCAGTAATTGATAAATTGATAATGGGAATGCAGTTGATTTCTAACCTTTTAAGTCCTCCTGAAGTATTTTATAGTCTTTTGCATTCTTCCTCACCCACTTCCATTTTGCTGTCATCAGGTTTTGAGATTGTGCAGTAGCTGTAGTGTGCAGGGAATTTCAGGGGGTGTTCAATAGTGATGATGTTTTAAAAATTAATACAACATAAAAGAAAGTGTAGCAACATGGATGGGAACTTAGGTGATGGACAGGAAACTAAATCATGATAATTGGGCGTTACTTTGATTGGACAGGAGTTGGAAGTTGTGTGATTCAAGGTTCAGTTTTGTCCTTGGTGTATGTAAATGATTTGGACTTTTTACATCAGATGTACGCTTTTAGCATTAGCTGACAACGCAGAGTGAGGCATGGTACACAGTGAAGAAATTGTAAAAGACTTCACAAAGACTTGGACAGGCTAATGGCATGGGTAATGCTTTGGCTCTAGGAACTGAAAGTAATCTTGATTCAGCAATTCCAGTTCCCAACACTCTTTTCCAGTGGCAGCCTTTCCTGCTATTTGCCAGGAGGACATAAATAAAAGAAGTCTGATATTGCGAAAGGAGGAGTCAACGTAAGAAGTAGATTTTACAGGCCACCATGTTTCCTACCCTCCCCTAACCAAGAGTTGGTCAGGAGCCCATTCATAAAAAAGATGACTGCCCCGAGCGATGTTATGCTCAGCTGGGCGTATATTGTCTCAGGCGGATTGCGGGGGTGGGGGGGAGGGGGGCAGTGGAGTTTCTCCTTGGAGAGCTGCCAGCCATCAGGTTCAAGAGATAGACCCACTATTGGGATGATAGGCATTGTTTAAAGAAGGGGTGGTTATGGAAAATGAACTGAAAGCACGTCAGGGGTATTAGCAGGGGGCCTGCTTGGCACACTCCAGTGAGGTGGGTGAGGGGGGATGAGAGGGCTGTGTTTGAGCAGCTGAGAGGGTTGTTTTAGGGTATGGAATGATCTTTTGGGGAATGTCTTGGATGGACCACAGGGGATGGCCATATGGAGGTCTCAAATGTGTCATTTGGTGCAGTCATAATTTCACTTTTGCTTTGAGCAGATGTCTTCTGGTGTCTTCAAGCTTTATGCTTTGTATAACTGTTCTCATGTACTGTGCCTTAATAAATGAACTCACAACCTGTTTACCCAAATCCTTATAAGCTAACAGGTATTATTATCATTAAAGGAATGTGGCATGGTGATCAGTGATAGTCAGGCAGGTGGCAGCAAGGTTAAGTACAGGTACAACATGGTGGGCAACCTTAGATCATGGCATGAGAAATCCCTTGACGATTTGGTCAGACTCTAAGAAAGTCAAAGAATCAGAGTGTATTGAAAAGGTCACATCCCAACTGTTAAGTTTGGAGATGTAATGCTGAGCTAGTGCTCAAATAAAGAGTTGGCAAGCAGATGTGTTGATCACCCTCGTGGTGAGATTCCAGCGTGCAGCCTGACAGTTCAGTGAGTGAGACAGTGTGTTGAGAGGAACAGCACTAGGTTATCTCAGTTAGGTAGAGCTGGTGACCAGGGTATGGGCTGGTTTGATAGCGAGCAAGCGAGAGTCAAACAAAAACAAAAGGCATCATAAAAAATAGAGCTGGAGAAAGTTGCAATTATAACGATTGGTTCCTGGAGTTGCTGAACAATAAATTGAATAAAGAGCAAAGGCGCCATTTCTCCGTGGTGCTTTCATGTCAGAGCATGTCTTTGTGGGTAGAGCTTTGAAAAACATGTGAAACTAGCGACAGTAACACTCATCCCAGTTACTACAGAAGAAGGAAGATCAAAGCGACATTGTCAGACTGTCCACAAAATTGCCCAATTTGAATTTGGGCCTACTATCTGGAATCAAAATTTTTAATCCAGTGTAAGAAACTATTGTGGCGGGAGGGTGATTTTGGGCCCGCACTCTCCGTCCACGGGAATGGTGGCACACGCTCAAAATCTGGGAAGTGTGATTTGTGCCAGCGAGCTTCTGAGTTCCGATCTTCCCGGCCCCTCACCGGCGGAGTGGCGTGAAACACACCACGGGATCACACAAAGCTCATTTTAATACATCAGCATGTCATTAGCAAACACGCTCTTTGGGACTTTCCCCCCTCACCGGATACTCAGCAGGAACCAGCGTGATGTCACGCCGGCACCATTTACAATAGCTCCACAGAAGTGTGAACCTGACACCTTCACCTCTGAGGGGGAATTTTTTAGTAAGATTTTGCCTATGGTTTCTTGATTCAGTTGTGTCTGGACCAGAAAAACAAGCCACAAAAATTCAACTGGCAATTGGGAATGAGGGTCTACACAGGTTGAACATGTCAGAATTAACAGCGAATTAGTTAAAGTATTCCCAATTGTTATGAACTACATTGGAAAACTGGTTCAGAATCCGGTTAAAGTTTGATATTCATCAACTAGAGTTCATGTCATTTACTACAGCCTACAGAATCCATAGGCCACTCTGTCACACAAAGAGGAAAGAGAGTGCACTGTGAGTTTTCAAACACAGAGTTAAAAGACAGAATTGTTGACTTGGTGATTGTAACCACTCCTATGGAAGCTTCCCAGAAAGATATGCCAGACAGTCCAATAGTTATAGCATCAAAGAGCTACTCAAGATGGACATAAATACTAAGCTGTCCTCCCAAGTTGACAAGTCCTAAACACAATCCCAATTGTTTGTACACCCACTAGAACACTGAACTTAGCAAGATATGTGGAAGGTGTGGACTTCTACATGCACTAAGGAATTGCCCAGCTTTTCATCAATACTGCAAGGCATGTGGCAGAAAGGGCCATTGGCAGCGGCAGTGCACCAGAGCAAAGACTGATGCAGCTACAAAGAGCCAAGCACTGATCCAAACAGGCTGGACACAATTCGTACCTTCAAGCATAAGAATAACCATCTGGTATCTCTTCAGAAACACATACGTGAGATGATTGACAAGCCAGAAAATGACAATAATGTGCAAAACGATAGGTAGAGTGGTGAACACATACTTAACATCAACAATCTCGTGGAAACAGTCTGAAGTATTTGCCAAGATGCAAATTATCAGTCCTAAGAAATTTGGCAACTATTGTTTATTGGCCAAGACCGACACGGGGCAAGTGCCAATATACTACCTCTGTAGATCCTGAAAGATATGTAACCACTGACATAGAAGGCCATGGTGAAACCTACTGCTGTGAAACTTCCAGCACACAACAATTCACTAATTACATGTGCATTACATTAGGAACCATAATCCTGGAGCACAAGTACAATCAATCTTCCTGGGGTCAAACTTGACAAAATGGAGAAAGATGGAATCATTAGAAGTGTCCGAGAGCACACAGATTGGCTCAGTCCAATTACATGTGTCATAAAGAAGGATGGATCATTGAGAGTATAGCTGGACATTTTAAAGCAGATTTGGAATGTTGCCCTTAGAAAATACATATATTAGAAGAGTTAAATCCAAGCTTTACAGGTGCAAAATTCTTCTTGAAGCTTGATACCAAACGCGGGAACTGGTCATTACATCTCACGTAGAAGTCCCAAGACCTTATTACATTTTGTACCCCATTTGGACGATACTGTTTTCAATTACTTCTTTCAGGCTAGTAATTAGCTATGGTCTCCTTCAAGCTCACATGAACCGCATTACATGTACCAAGATGCATTGTTATCATAGATGATATAGTTATGATGGGATGAACAAAGCAAGAACACAACCATAATCTGTACTTATTGATGCAAATGGCATGTAATGAAGGATTGGTTTTCAGCAGTGTGAAATGTGACATCAACACACAGCAGATCAATTTCTTCAATTCTATTTATTCCAGTGCTGACATACATCCTGTTCCAAATAAAATAAAGGATATTAAAGCCATGCCAATGCCTCAAGATTAGAACAATCTTTGAAGATGTCAACATCTCTTTAATTTCTCGTGTCAGGAAACAAAGGTAGTTTTAAGTAATTTGTATTTGTATTTGTGGATATTAGAAATAAGATAGAGCTTTAAAGAAGTGTAATTTTGTGTTTCTGGACAAGAAAGGCCTAAAGCTTCAGTTGGCTCGTGTTAAACAAATGTGCCTACATGCTTTCATTTCAAACTGTGCTGCATTGCAATTAATGATTTATGACATAAAAGCATATAGAGGTAAATAAACCACACTGAAAAGCATAAGCACCTGTGGTTCAGTTAGAATCAGATACCTGAAAAGAAAGCAGCTCTCACAGAAACTGCCAGCAGAGAAGAAGGACAATAGAGTTAGGGGCAGAGAGCAAGTCCCAGAGCTAAAGAACAGATAGTTCTAGAAACCAGGGAATGAAAGAGAAGTCCCAGGAAGTCTGAAGTCAAAGGGACGAAAAACTGAAATCGGAACAAGGTACTGTTCGCTGAAGTTAAAGAAAGGGGCAGAGAGAGGTTCCCAGTCAAAGGCAGAGCCGAAAGGTGCTAACCTGGAGAAGTTGGCTACAGAGAAGGCAGGCACATGAAGTTATCCTAAGGTTGTTGATGTCTCAGTACAGCCTGCGAAGCAGTCGTGTTCCGTTGTCACTACTGAAAGGAGAGATTGAAATCCAGGAAGTGGATCCTTTGTGAAGGCATCTGAGAGAAACCGTTGTTTTGGAGAAGATTCTAGGGCACATTTTTTAGAGAGTGAAATTTGGAAACACTCGTGGAAATCAGTGATCCAGTGAGACCAATTAGCTCACAGTGTGATAAGCATCTGGGGGCATTTGATAAGAAATGCTCTGGAGTGACATGTAGGCCAGACCAGGTAAGGACAGTAGATTTCTTTCCCTAAAGGACATTAGTGAACCAGATGGGTTTTTCCGACGAGCGACAATGGTTTCATGGTTATCTTTCTTAATTCCAGATTATTTTTTACTAAAGGCAAATTCCACCATCTGCCGTGGAAGAACTCAAACCTGAGTCCCCGGAACATTAGTTGAGTTTCTGGATTAATAGTCTCGTGATAATACCGCTGGGCCATCGCCACTTGGTTTCACAGTGGGGTGTATCTTGCCACTGTTGGCCTGTTGGTTTACATGAACTGTGTACTTTCCAAGAACAATATGGCATAAGGTATATTCTGTAACTTGTGACATCCTTAAAAATCTGTGTATACCTGTGCAGATATCGCTGGGGTGGAGGAGTATTATACTATAGTCAGTCTTTTCTTGTTTAATCAATGTTTTATTCCTTTGATAAAAGTTAATTGTAGTCCTGTGACTATGTTCATCCATGTCTTTATGCAAAAAGTAGAAGTTATGGTTTATTGAGCCAGTATTCCATTCTGGGACCTTAGAGTCCAGTGGTAACATCTGCTGGGATTGCAACACTTATCTCCATGCATTCTCAATTTCACTCAAAATTCTTAATCACTAAGGGACTTTTTTAGGAAGGATGTGCCTTTCCTGTGGCACAAAGAACATCATTATCTCTGTGAGGCATTGAGGCAGTCATCATCACAAGCATTGACATTGCAATGTTATGATCCTAAGGAGACAACTACCATACTTAACAGAAAGGTCTGGGAGTGTACATACAACAAAAATGCAAACGAAATCCATCTACTTCAAAATCTCTGTCCATAACTCAATACAACTACTCCAACATTGAGTGGGAAACATTAACTTTAGTTTTGCAATCATGTGTTTTTATATCTTTCTATTTTGCAAAGGCTTTGTGGTAGAGACTGGCCACAAGCCACTGGAGATGATTTGGAAAATATCTCATTGACCAGTGCACCACCAAGATTGCAACTTCTCTTGATAAAGATTCAAGGTTATGACTGAGATTAGATACAAGGCATGTAACTTGATAATCACATTGGATATACTTAGTAGATTACCTAACTCAGCAAAAACTAAGGATCTACAAGTTGACTTAATTGACAATAAACTTGAAGATGTTCTCCAAACTGATTTAGTACTTTTGCACAGTGCAAATACCAGTAGCTACTACAAGAAAAGGTGAAACAGCTTACATTACAGAAGCTGTGAATAACCATCATTGAAGGATAGCCTGATTCAATTCAGCATGTCCATGATTGCGTGTGACCATTTTGACCTCATCGGGCGAGCTAGGGAATCATTTTTAAAGGCAAGCATGCCATCATACTGGAATCTTTCTGACCTGGTATCCCTCAAAAAGTTTATCATTCACTTATCGGATGGGAATTCTTGTGTGAAAGACAGTCTATTGGTTGGATATGAACTAAGAAGTTGAATTCATGAGGCATGTCAAGAATAGATGCCAAGTCAGCACAAAACATCGTTGATTCCATATGAAGTTCCTAGTTATTCTTGGTCCAAAATTGCATCTGACCTCTTTAAGGCCATGGCACTGACTTCATTATTATCATCCGTTTTACTTTGCCAAGTACCTCATTATCCAATGATAGCAGAATATGTCGAACAGAATTGTTGAACATGCTCTAAGTATTATTTTTCTGTTTATTTGGTGTGTTTAGAGAGATCATTATGGACAATGGCCCACAATGTATTGGTATATATGTGAGAAATGGTATATAGATCCCACTACTTCTTCTCCTCATTACCCTTGATCTAATGGCCTAGCTGAATGAATGAATTGGATGTTGAAATTCGTAATTCTCAAATGTAGTCAGTCCAAGCAATATCTACACATTTCAATGTTATATCTGAGACCAACACCTTTAAGTGTAACTATTCTATCACTGGCAGAGCTCATGTTTGGCAAATGAATGCATAGCAATTTGCCTACACTAACCCATTCTACTCTATAAGAAACAAGAGAGAACCTTTAAAACTACAAGGGAAAAGGGGCCTGCACAGGCTGCTGGTAGCTGGAGATTGGAGCCTGCACATTGCACACCTAAAAATAGACCTCCTGCTGCTTTTATAAACCCTGTGTGGACCTCCTGAATTGAACTGATCTCTGTACCACCCTGCCAGCCACACACAACACAACAGCAACTAGTCAAAGTAACAACACGGACGGCAAAGTGGCACAATGGTTAACACTGCAGCTTCACAGCTCCAAGGAACTGTGTTTGATTCTCGACTTGGGTGACTGTCTGCGTGGAGTTTGCACATTCTCCTCGTGTCTGCGTGCGTTTCCTCCGGGTGCTCCGGTTTCCTCCCACAGTCCAAAGATGTGCGGGTTAGGTTGATTGGCCATGCTAAATTGCCTCTTATGTCCTGGGATGTGTAGCTTAGAGGGATTAGAGGGCTAAATGTGTGGTGTAGTGGGGGTAAGGCCTAGGTGGGATTGTTGTCAGTGCAGACTCGATGGGCCAAATGGCCTCCTTCTGCACTGTAGGGTTTAAAAATAAAATTGGTTCAGAACTAGGCTCCTGTGAAGTCATTGCACACAAATGTGCCACGATCGAACCATAACCAAGGACAAATCAGACCTATTGCAGCTCCTCAAATATCATGCAATCCTATTGGATCTAGGACAAGATCCCAACTGCAAATATAATGAAAAAGAAAGGGGAATGTTGTGATATGCCCTTCAAGGATATCAGCAAGTCGTCACTGGAAGGGAAATGTGTCATAGGATCCATCTCAGAAGCCCTTTTGCTTTGAGCAGAGCACACACTAGTTCTGATGTCTTCAGCCTGTGTACCTATTGCAGCCGTTCTCATGTGCCTGGTCTTAATAAATGAACCCATACCATATTTACCCATGTGGGCAGAATGGTGGAGCTGTGGTTAGCACTGTTGCCTCCCAGTGCCAGGGACCTGGGTTTAATTGGGTGACTGCCTGTGTGGAGTTTGCACGTTCTCCCCGTGTCTATGTGGGTTTTCTTTGGGTGCTCTGGTTTCCTCACACAGTCCGAGGATGTGTAGGTTAGGTGGATTGGTCATGCTAAATTGCCCCTTAGTGTCCCAAGATGCATAGGTTAGGAGGATTAGCTATGTTAAATATGCGGGTTCAGAGGGATAGGGCAGGTGAGAGGGCCTGTGAAAGATGCTGGTCCCGATTTTACCATCGTGTTGCGCCCGTTTTCAGGCGCAAAAACGTGGTAACGTGGGGCGTGAGGCGAGTAGCGCGATTCACGCCCGCTTTCACGCTGGTTCCCCCTTTACCAAGGCCCGAAAATAGCCGTGATTAGGACCCCGCCCAAAACGAGTGCGACGGCCATGCATTTAAATTGACTTAATGGGCTGTACGCCCAACTTTACTGGCACTTCCCCCTTTACCACCGTGTTCGTCCATCCAGAATGGACGCGAAACAGACATGTTCCATAAAAGTCCGATTCGGGCATTCCAGTTAGTGAGGAGGTAGGTGCCTAGCATCCAATGGCTCTCTTCTTGAGATCGGGGGGGGAGGGGGGTCCACTGCCACTCTGCCTGAGATCCATGTGGGAGGGGGATAGGGGGTCCGCTGCCACTCTGCCTGAGATCAGTGGGGGGGAAGAGGGAGGGTAGATCATTGTGCCTGAGATCGGTGGGGGAGGAGTGGGAGGGGCCTGCGATTGGACTGGGTGGCAGGGGGTGGGGGGATAAGGGGCAATGTCTGTGGGGTCCAGGGGGAGGCATTATCTGGTCTGGGAGGGATGTGGCAGGGGAGCAGCATTCTATCTTTTTTTTCTGTGCATGCGCAGTTGGAGGTGCCTACCGGAGCTGCAGGATTTCGGGCGCGTTACGCCCCACCCACAGGCTTGTGCAGTGCGATTTGGAATCGCTGATATTTTTTCAGGCGGAGTGCATATGGGACTGCAGCTTATATGGGGGTGCCTGAGACCGGGTCTAAAAGTCGGATCTGAAACACTTCCAGTTTCAAGTCTGCCCAACACTTAGAATCAAAATGGTAAAATAAGGCCCTTTGTGTCAGAGAGTCCATGCAGACATGATGAGCTGAATGGCCTCTTCTGCACGATAGTGATTCTATGATTCTATTATTCTATGATTCTCTTAATAGTGATTAGATATTACAATCATTTTAAAATACAATGGTGGGGATGGGTAGTGGGTGATGTGATGAGACAGCTGCCTTAATGACATGCATCATCTGGAGGAAGCATATGGATATCAGCAATGGCACGGGCACCCTTTGGACCCATGAATATTTGGCATGCATTCAAAGACCGCACTCACTCTGGTGATATCTGTGCTGAAAAATACAATCTCATTACTACTATAGGTCTTTGGGGTTGTTGATTTATCACAACAGCTTCATATTCTATGCCAATGTTTAGCGCCCTTTTCAACTCAATAAGGATTGTCAACATGGGACAAATTATTTTCCTGTTTTAAGTCAAATGTAGAATTATTCTTTGGGGAATTTTTGCAAATGCAAAAATGAGAGAGAGAGAGAGAGAGAGAAAGCATTTGGGGCCAAAAATTCAATTAAAGGATTTGACAGAGTATTGCAAATGTTCAAGACAACAGAGTGGAGAATTGTGGGTATTTCAGGCCACAGTCGGGAAGCAGAATCTAATGTCACCTAATTACTGAGCACTGATATTCAATAATTGTACTATCGATGTTCTGAAAAATTTCTACGATGAATGCTCCCAAGGGAGAATCAACGTTTTGAAACAGTTTACTTGATAATTTTTTATATTCATCGTGAAAAGCAAAGTTCATTTTCAGAAAGATTAAATGCAGGCTTGACCTCCTATGATTCCCCACCCCTTGTGGTCCTTCCCCTCAATTTCCTGTCCATTACAATTGGAGAGCTTCTCTGGATGTCAAACAGCTCACCCGCTAATGAGGTGAAAATGGGTCAAAAATCAGATTACTTCCACCTGGTGAAAATGGACACACAAAAATCTAGCTTTGTCTGATCACCTTCAGTACGGGGCTAATACTCCAACCTGTAGCTGAGAAAAGCAGCAAGGAGTAGTGAGTAGTGATCACCCAAACCTTCCTATGTCATACACCATTACTTCATCTATTGGGCGACACCCAAGTCATCTGTACCATCTTTGAACTTCAAAATGCTTCTTGTAGTCTTAACCCTGCTACATTATGAAGGCCCGGCCTTTTCAACCTGACATGTGGTGACCTTCAGGTTAAATCACCACCAGTCACAGCCTATGGTCATCTGGGACTATGGCGACTTATCCTCTAACGTTATGGCTCAGATATTCTCCCAAGCGGAATGACTTGAAAAACCTTTAAAAATGCCAGGGAGGAGGCAGATGTGGAAGTTCTGCCTCTATTTCTAGCAGACCACACTTGTGCTGGAGGAGGAAGAGGGTGGGACATGAATCATACAGGTGAGAAACCTGAACTGAGCAAAGTTATATATTTGCCTGCTGAGTACAAACACACCCATTTTCTGTTGCTCCAAATGGCCTTAATCTGCAATGTGGGGACTATGGTTTCATGGAGGGGGCAAATGCTTGTGAATTTTGGATTTAAGATCTGTTGAAGTCTCATGGTCTGAACTGATTTAAATTCTCAGCCCTTTAAAAGTTTGTAGCTTTCACTTAAGAGTGAAAAACAGACACCCACTGCTGGAATGATTGATTGCGGATTGTCTGATGCAGCTTAGAAAAAATGCACTCGCCATCTGTTTTTGCAATATCAATAGTTTGCTTTATTTAGATTTCCAAAAGTTTGTTATTATGGGTGAGTCCATTATGAATGCTTGGCTGAGTTTCAAAAGTTCAAAAATTACTTGTCATCCCAAGGGGCTGGGTTCACATTTCGATTGGCAGTTTGAAGAGGTTATTAAAGGATGAGCTGTCTTTGATAAGTGAAATAGATGTTCCTTGTTATATAACAGATTGACCACTTGAGGGGAGTTAATTTTTTGTGGATGGACTTTATGAATGAAAGTTTGAAATATGTCTGAATGAAAGCTCTATTTGATTATTAGAAGTTGATTTTCTTTCCATCTCAATTTCAAAGACATGGCTCCTGAGATTTGCCCAATCACTGGGGTGATTGGCTATGAAGGATACATTGGGGGCTTGAGGGATATGAGGAGGCACTGGGGATATGAGGGGGCATGAGAGATATGAGGGGCATGAGTGATATGAGAGGGCATGTGGAAATGAGTGGGCATGAAGGATATGAAGGGCATGGAGGGAGAATGGGGGATATGTGATGACATGAGGAGCATGAGAAGTACGAGGGAGCATGGAGGAGCATGGGAAACAGGGAAAGCTTTTTTCCCCGGGTGGTGACAGTCTGGAGTGTGCTGCTTGGGAGTGTGGTAGAGGTGAGTTGCCTCACATTATTTAAAATGTTCCTGGATGGGCACTTGGCATGTCATAACATTCAAGGTTGTGGGTCAAGTGCTGGTAAATGGGATTAGGTGAGAGGTCAGGTTTTTCCCGTGTGTTGGTGCAGATTCGATGGGCCAAAGGGCCTCTTCCGCACTGCATGATTCTATGATTCTATGACAATACATGGGAGGCATGCACAGGTCATGGGTGTAGGTGGGGGAAAGAGAGGCTGTGAGCCTTGAATACAATTAGACCAAACTCCCAGGGAACTGATATGGACCTTCTAACAAGCCCACCTTGGCACTTACATGCCTCTGTGGCCACCTCCACATTGCCTCCAGAGGCGATGGGCTCAACTACATTCTTAAGTAAGAATATAGTGGGCAAGGACCCTTTTAAAGGAGACACGTCTGCCGAGTAGGGAACTTTCCCAACTCAAGCTTTTCACTTCTCCATGAAAATCTGACTCTAAGAATCCCATTCCTCCCAGCGTTCACTGGCAGCTTTAAAAGCATTCAGGATGCTTGCATAATATGCACCAAATAAAAAGTAGGAGAGACATTAAGAAATCCTATGACCAGGTAATATAAAAATTCTTAAAATTGTGAGGGAGGAAGACAAATGGGCTGAGGAATGACATAGGCTGGAGCAAAGGAACAAATCAGAGGGATGGATAGAAGAAGGGATAGGGAGTGACGGGAGAAGAGATACGCTGAAGGGGAAGGGAAAACTGGAAGAGGGGAAGAATGAGGGGAATGATAGGAGGCAGCAATGAGGGGAGGGGGAAATAAAAGGAGCTGAACTGTAACATGGTGACTGAGAAGAGAAGCAATGGCCGGAATTTTAGCGGTCCGCCCGCCACAGGAATTGGAGCGGGCGAGGGGTGGAGCATGGAGAATGTTCATTGACCTCGGGTGGTATTTTACAGTTTCAGGATGAGCGAGGCCATAAAATCTCACCCAATAACTTCATTGGAAAGGGAATTTGAACAGGAAAGATATTGATCATGTATACTCCTGCTAATGTTTCACCTCCACCAAAGAAGAAACCTCGATTCTCTTAACTCATTTAATTCAGAAAGTTTCACGACATGATTTGATATTCTGTAAACCAAACAGATGCTGTTTATCTTATCTTTGGAGAAGAAACAATTTTGCTGGATTCATTTGGTAAACAGAGAAAATAACGATTACTAAGTCAAAATTATAATTTTCAACAGCTGTGATAGATGCTCATCAAATTTAAATTAGAGATTGTATATTTTGATGATTTTCAGCAATGCAATGATGGTTATACTTAATTGCAATAAAATGAAATATAATTAATGGTGTAGGTGCAATGTAAACCGTCAACTCCACTTACAGTGCACATAGTACAGAGGCACACAACCATTTAGTGTGAGGGACTGTTTCACTGTTTCTCTCACGCACGGGATTGCTGAGCAAATTTCAGAAAGATAAGGCCTTAGAAATGTATCTTGCTATTAACCAAAACAACAAAAAGAGTGTTTTTCATAACAAGCTTCAAATGAGAAACTAACTTATTAACCTTTTTTTTCGTAACTAAATTGATTTAGTGAGATTTCTATCATTGTTTTAGGTGGCGCTTGCAGTCAATGTCGGCTCAAACACTTGATCATAGAATCACTAGAGTGCAGAAGGAGGCCATTTGGCCCATCGAGCCTACACTGACAACAATCCCACCCAGGCCCTATCCCTGTAACCCCACGTGTTTACCCTACTAATCCCCTTGACATTAAGGAGCAATTTAGCCTGGCCAATCAACATAACTCACACAGTTTTGGACTGTGGGAGGAAACTGGAGCACCAGACACAGGGAGAATGTGCAAACTCCACACAGCCACCCAAGGCCGGAATTGAACCCGGGTCCCTGGTGCTCTGAGACAGCAATGCTAACCACTGTGCCACCGTGCCACCCAGGTAGTGATGCAGAGCATTCCAGATAGAGATCCATCTGTCAGGACTCATATTGGCCCTGTTAACAATGCCCACGTCCCAAAAATGAATTTAAAACTTTATAAATGTAAAATGGATTAAAATTCTCGACCAAAATCCTTGTTCATAAAATAAAACTGTTTTATGTTGAATAGACAGGGACTGTTGGATAACCTGAACTCCCCTGGTATTTACCTCCCTTGACAGCCCCACATCAGAAATAGTGGAACTGGGGTTAAATGGCCTCGGGGTTAAAATCAGCTTCTCCTCGATCTCCACTCTAGCTCAACCTGATGCAACAAATAAAACCTACACAAGAACCAGGGATCGATTTCCACATTGACACTTGCCCTCATTAAAACTGACTCTTGGCGGCACGGTGGCACAGCCGTTAGCACTGCTGCCTCACAGTGCCAGGGACCCAGGTTCAATTCCGGTCTTGGGTCACTGTCTGTGTGGAGTTTGCACGTTCTCTCCGTGTCTACGTGGGTTTCCTCCGGGTGCTCCAGTTTCCTCCCACAGTCCAAAGATGTGTGGGTTAGATGGATTGGCCATGCTAAATTGCCCCATAGTGTCGGGGGGATTAACAGGGTAAATACATGGTTTTACGGGGATAGGGCCTGGGTGGGATTGTTGTCGGTGCAGACTCAACATTGTTGGGTTTCAATGATTCTATAATTAACTGGACCACCTGTACTCTTAGACTCAATTTTGTGAATAATGCCTACAATAAAACACATTAAAATGCTACCAATGGGGGAGATATGATATCATTGCTTCATTGGTGACCCCTCCCCACTCCCCAACCTTCTTGCTGCACGTCTACTGGGTCTGGCGATTCTTATTTGGGGTCTGAAAGCCACACTTTGTGCTGGTCACCTGGCTCAACTTCCTGGAGTTGCATTGCGTATGCTCCACACAGACAGGCAGTCTCCGAGGGCAGGGCCTTCCCACACCTTGCGCATTGCAGCTCTTCTGATGGAGATAGTGCATTTTCAAATGTGAGGAACACTCTGGGTGAGACTGCCCGCCATTGTTTAGGAGTCATTGGCATGGTCAGAGGTCAGTTCCAGCACAAGCTACGAAAGGAGGTGGGCTGAATAGAAACCTTTGGTGAGCCAGACTCTGGCCCATGAGCCAGATGTTGGACAATTCGGATATATGAGGGATGTCAGGAAAGCCAAATTCATATACGTTTAGTTACATTTTGTCATTTTTGGAGTAATTTTTGCTTTTATTGCCATTAGAAAATGAATAATAGTGGATTGACCACTCAATAAACCCAAGTCGATTTGAAACTCAGTGGGAAGGAATATTAGACAGGATGCAAAATTGTCTAATCCAAAACTATCTGCTTTCCACCCAAAAAGTGAAAAGTATGCCCGTTGCTTTAAACACACTTTGAAATCAGTTTAATTAAACAAAACATTTTATCTTCCATCCCATTGTCTACAACCAATATAACCAGGAACGAAGTCTTTTAATTCTTTCATCAAAATAGAACCCATCTTATGCCATTCTTGATTTTAAACTCACACTGAACCATTAGACACATCTTGGATTTACCTGTTTGCATGTAGCTAGTGCTTGGAACAGAGCTCACGTTGAATATAACATCAACTAGTCTCACAATCAACAGGTACTCTGCTCACCAGCACAACTATGCACTTAAGCAGGCAGGTCCCATAGTTGCACTGGAAACTTTTGTGATAACTTTCAAATCAAACTCGACACAAAGTAGTCCCTCTAAATTGCTTTCTGTTTCGTTAATGCTCACTTAAAGTAATGGTAAAGTTTATTTATTAGTCACAAGTAAGGCTTACATTAACACTGCAATGAAGCCACACTCCGGTGCCTGTTCGGGTCAATGTACCTAACCAGCACATCTTTCAGACTGTGGGAGGAAACCGGAGCACCCGGAGGAAATCCATACAGATACGGAGAGAACGTGCAAACTCCACACAGACAGTGACCCAAGCCGGGAATCGAACCCGGGTCCCTGGAGCTGTGAGGCAACAGTGCTAACCACTTTGAATCACATGGGACATTGAACCCATTGGGGCAAACATTGGCCCATATGTTTGGTGCTACAAGGGCTCCAGCAAGGTTGCAAAATGTAGTTGTGTGCTGTACGAACCTTGCCATCCTGAGGAGACAGCCCCTGCAATCATCTATCAGGAAAGAAGCTAAAGAACAGGAGCATAAGGAAAAGGAGAAAGAGAAGGAGGCAGAAACGGGAGGCTGCAAGTTGATCAGCCCCTTTCTCCCTGGGTTTTACATGCAGAACTAATCAAGTATAATATCAGTGAGACCAACCCAATTCTCCATTCACCAACAGTAAACTCCTTGTCTTTCCTCTGTCGCTGACCATTACATTTTGCTCTTGGCCAGAACACAAAGATAAAAGCCAACATAAAATGAATCAAATTGATAAATTACATTCTGCCAAATTGCAGATGAAAATAAACAAGTCACTCTTGTGTGTCCTCTTAGTGCCTTTCATCTCCCTACCTTTTCCTGTCCTGGTGCTCCTATGCAGTTCTACTCCAGTGGCTGCAGCATGGCTGCTGGAAGGCTTACAGTGAGGAAACTGCAGATGGTCTTGGACGGTGAGTGGGAGTTCCCACTCACCTGAAGAAGGAGCTTAAGGCTCCGCAAGCTAGTGGCTTTTGCTACCAAATAAACCTGTTGGACTTTAACCTGGTGTTGTTAAACTTCTTACTGTGTTTACCCCAGTCCAACGCCGGCATCTCCACATCATAATCTCAGCATTGGCAGCAGCACTCTAGCCTAGCTGGCTGACTGCCAACAGTAGGAGCACAGGCAGAGGGCAGTGGTAGGAAGATGAAAACTGACATCCTGAGAGAAGGATGCCAGGTTTGTGTTTCATGGAGCCAGTGCCACTCACCCAGGGATGGGGCTTCAGTAATCCTCGTAAACTCTTGGGGGGACAAAAGGCTGAACGACTGTGATGCCCTGCAATCCCCTTTGAACATTGGGATCCAGAACCATTTGCCATCAGGACAGCAGTCTGAGCTTCCAGTTCAGTGCTCAGATACTGGATGGTTGCTGCTTGTGCTGCAGTGGATGCTGAGGCATTGACTATCAGAGGTTGCCTCATTGTTGGCTCCATGTTGGGGAAATTGGTTGCCTGTTTGATGCAGAAAAGAATGGGCCTCTGTCTGTGCTATTGGACCCGTCCATGCACCTGAGATTGGGTGCGGGCTCCCTGGCAAGACTGCGCATGCACCCAAGATTTAGCACACAGGAGCCTTTTTTTCAGGAACCTGGCCCAACAAAGTCCTCGCTGAGTCCCGTGCAGCAGAATTCATGGCTGACCTCACCCTCTGGTGAGCTGGTTTCTGCGCTATTGTTGTCTCCTGTTGTGGCTGCACTGTATGTGTCTCACCATATACATATCCCACCTCTAGCCTGTCTCAGTTCTCAATCCAAGTATCTGATCTGGTGGCCTCAAGTGTGAGATCAAGTTGACAAGTGCATCTTTATCATCACTACCTTCCTGCTCTTCTAGCTGGTGGGCAGGTTGCAGTTCCATCTGAAATCAGAAAAGCATGATGAACCTTGCTGCAGTTGAGAACAGAGGAGAAGATCAAAAGTGCAAGTTTACACCATCTGCAGTTTATGAGGCAGAAGAGTTGGGATGAGGAGCAATTGAGATGTGAGAAGGAGCATTTGGTAGGGTCATAGAGTCATTCAGTGCCATTCGGCCCATCGAGCCTGCACCAACAATATCATAGAATCATAGAATCCCTACAGTGCAGAAGGAGGCTATTCAGCCCATCGAGCCTGCACCGACAATAATCCTACCCAGGCGCTATCCCCGTAACCCCATGTATTTACTCTGCTAATCCCTTTGACACTAAGGGGCAATTTACGATGGCTAATCAACCTAACCTGCATATCTTTGGAGTGTGGGAGGAGTGTGGGATATCTACCACTAAAGACGCGCGAATCCCAATTTCCTGCCCTTGTCCCATATCCTTGAATGTTATGATATTTCAGATATTTATCCAAATGTATTCTAACGTTTGTAAGGTTTCTGGCCTTCACCCATCTTCCCAGGCAGTGCATTCCAGATTCCCACCACCTTCTGAGTGAAAAATATTGTACTCAAATCCCCTCTGAATCTCCTGCCCCTTTCCAAACTATGCCTCCTCGTGACTGACCCCTCAACCAAGGGGAACAGCTGCTTCCTATTCATCCCTGTCCATACCCTTCATAATCTTATACACTTCAGTCATGTCCCCCCTCAGCCTTCTCTGCTCTAAAGATTGGTGGAGTAGTGGATGAGGTGGAGGGCTGTTGTAGGCTGCAAAGAGACATAGATAGGATGCAGAGCTGGGCCGAAAAATGGCAGATGGAGTTTAACCCTGATAAGTGCGAGGTGATTCATTTTGGGAGGACAAATTTAAATATGGATTACAGAGTCAACGGCAGGGTTCTGAGGAATGTGGAGGAACAGAGAGATCTTGGGGTCCATATCCACAGATCTCTGAAGGTTGCCACTCAAGTGGATAGAGCTGTGAAGAAGGCCTATAGTGTGTTAGCGTTTATTAACAGGGGGCTTGAGTTTAAGAGCCGTGGGATTATGCTGCAACTGTACAGGACCTTGGTGAAACCACATTTGGAATATTGTGTGCAGTTCTGGTCACCTCACTATCAGAAGGACATGGAAGCATTGGAAAGAGTGCAAAGGAGATTTACCAGGATGCTGCCTGGTTTGGAGGGTAGGTCTTATGAGGAAAGATTGAGGGAGCTCGGGCTTTTCTCTTTTAGAGCGGAGGAGGATGAAAGGAGACTTAATAGGAGGTTTATAAGATGATGAGGGGGATAGATAGAGTGGACGTTCAGTGACTATTTCCTCGGGTGGATGTAGCTGTTACTAGGGGGCATAACTACAAGGTTCATAGTGGGAGATATAGGAGGGATGTCCGAGGTAGGTTCTTTACTCAGAGAGTGGTTGAGGTGTGGAATGGACTGCCTGCTGTGATAGTGGAGTCGGACACTTAAGGAACTTTCAAGCGGTTATTGGATAGGCACATGGAGCACACCAGAATGATAGGGAGTGGGATAGCTTGATCTTGGTTTCGGATAAAGCTCGGCACAACATCGAGGGCTGAAGGGCCTGTACTCTGCTGTACTGTTCTATGTTCATGTTCTAAAACAATCCAAGCCTATTTAGTCCCTATGGAAGAATGTGCAGGGCTACAGGGAGAAGGCAGGGGTGAGGAAATCTATGGGGCCTCGAAGAGTGGGAAGCACAGCAGTCACCGTGACACAGCAGAAGCTGAAATTTCACATTCCTGTTGATGTGCTCAAATTCAGTGATGAAGCTGGCAGTGTGTTTGTGGCGGGTTCGATCTCACACGCATTCCTATTTGTAATACAATTGCATGCTATAGATTTTCATCATTTTAAAATGTTTTGTAATGATGTTCTATATTCAAGACTAAGTCAGTGGCATATGGGATTCTCATAGTGCCCAGTTCACGTTGGTGCAAAGGTTGTGTGCAACAATTGGCTTTGTGCAGTTGTGCCTGAGTTCAGCTGTTTTCCTTGGTTAACCATACAGCACAAAGGCAGGGAGCAGGAGAATGGCAGCTTTCATGGAAAGAAGTTAAAACACCAGGTTAAAGTCCAACAGGTTTATTTGGTAGCAAAAGCCACACAAGCTTTCGGAGCTCCAAGCCCCTTCTTCAGGTGAGTGGGAATTCTGTTCACAAACAGGGCATATAAAGACACAGACTCAATTTACATGAATAATGGTTGGAATGCGAATACTTACAGCTAATCAAGTCTTTAAGATACAAACAATGTGAGTGGAGAGAGCATCAAGACAGGCTAAAAAGATGTGTATTGTCTCCAGACAGGACAGCCAGTGAAACTCTGCAGGTCCAGGCAAGCTGTGGGGGTTACAAATAGTGTGACATGAACCCAATATCCAGGTTGAGGCCGTCCTCATGTGTGCGGAACTTGGCTATCAGTTTCTGCTCAGCGACTCTGCGCTGTCGTGTGTCGTGAAGGCCGCCTTGGAGAATGCTTACCCGAATATCAGAGGCCGAATGCCCGTGGCATGGGACCAGCAAGGGTGATTCAGTGGTGGTGGGCGGGGAGGTGGGCAATGGAATCTGGGTATAGGGGAGTGGAAGAGGAATCCAAGGGAGGGCAAATGGTGAGGTCGGGGATGTGGTGATGGGGACACTCAGTTAAGATAAGAAAGTAAGGGCTCTGGGTGGTGGGGTCAGTACTCTCCAATGTGGGTCCATCTCAGGGTGTTGGGTGGCAGAGTCCATACAGGGCTTTGGGTTCTCCCGACAACATTTCAATTAGGAGGAGGAAACAGGAGCACCCAGAGGAAACCCACGCAGACATGGGGAGAATGTGCAAGCTCCACACAGACAGTGACCCAAGCCAGGAATTGAACCCAGGTCCCTGGTGCTGTGAGGCAGCAGTGCTAACCAGTGTGCCACCGTGCCACCCGGGGCGACACAGGGGGTGATTTTTGATCCCACATTTGCTGTGAGCGCAAACAGTGAATGGACACAAAATCTCGCAAGAATCTGAAAACTAGATTCCCGTCAGTGAGATCTCATTTTCCAATTTCCCCCAGCTCTCGCTGGTGATGTAACAAGGCGGGAACCTCATTTCAATACATTTTCAATATGATTAGTGAACTTCACCATATGTTCCCCTCACATTTAGAATACAGAGAGGTTTCCAACAGGTATTTAAATATATAAAGCAGTCAAAAGGAACTTGCCAAGGGCTCACCGGTAAGTATAGCCCCTAGGGGAGAGGGGAGGGATATATCCGGGCAGACCCAGAGGGAGCCCCTCTAGAGAGCTCCATTGCAGGGGAGAGAAGGTGTTCCCCTTATGTATGTGGGGGGCATTGTGTGGTGAATGTTCCCTTGATCTGTGGTGGGGGGGTAGTGGTTTGTCCCAGTGCATGTGGGGGGTGGGGTTCCCTAGTGCTTGTGTATGTTGGGGGGTTCCTCTTATCTATGGCGTGAGGTGTTGCCCTGGTGCGTGTGGGGGGGAGGGGGGTGGGGAGTTGTCTCTGTGCTTCTGTGGGAGTGGGGGGGGGGGGGGGGGAGCTGGGTTTCCTGTAACCATTGGTGTAGCTTTTCTTTAGCGCAGATTGGGGTGTCTTGATCGATGTGGATGTAGCATTGCTGGCTCTATCAGGTTCCACCCCGCCAGTGTTACAGTGTCAGAGATGACTGCAGCGTTTTTCTACCCTAAGTGCTGCACTATCTGGCCTGAAAAGCTGGCTGTGCAGCTAGGGAGCTGCACTTTGGTTTTCTCACCAAATCCAGCACTTAGAGTAAATATCTGAAATTTTTGCCTGATATAATCATATTCTGCAACACTCTCCACCTCCCAATCCCACAATTGCCACTGGCAAAAGGGTCTAAAAGCAGTAAGGTCATGGGAACTCATCACGTCCATATCACATACTATCCTGAATTGTCCCATATCACTCATTCCTTTATGAATGCTCAACTAACTATTTCCCCAACAAAAGTGTTTGCAGAGACCTTCACCACGACAACTGCAACAGCTCAAAACGATGGTTAATAAATGAGCCTTGCCAGCATGGCAGATATTCCAAGAACAAATATATGCAAAAAATACCATTCCAGCATTTTATGGTATTGTAGTTCATTGTGGTGAAATTGGCAAAGTGAGAAGTTTCGTGTAATTTTTAAAATCAAGATAACCGCTGGTATTTTTTATTTGCATAAGTACAGTGACAAGAATTCTTGTGTAAAATCACAGAGGGAATATTCTCCCTTTGCTTTCCCTTTCCCCCTTTTTCCTAATTTTACTTCTCTTCCACCCACCTCCCCTCTCCGCCCACATCTTCATCTGTCACGGTTTACCCTCTGATTTCAGCTTCTCTGCCGTTTGGCCAGTCACACCTTCTATTCTCTGTATGGGCTGCCATTAATAAACCTGTTGGACTTTAACCTGGTGTTGTTAAAACTCTTATTGTGGACTGCCATTAGCAGCCTTTCCCCTTGTTTTTGTGGCTATGATTCATCTTTCATTCCCTCACTGTACAGTATAAATACCTCTCACTTTTTATGCCTTTTAGCTTTGACAAAGGGTCATCAGTACTCGAAACGTCAGCTCTTTTCTCTCCTTAGAGATGCTGCCAGACCTGCTGAGATTTTCCAGCATTTTCCTTTTTGGTTTCAGATTCCAGCATCCACAGTAATTTACTTTGATTTTATACAGGGATTATTCACCTTAGCTCAGAGAAGCCTCCGCAATCAGTTTTGAAAAATAAAACAACAATCGATCAGGTCCCAGAAAATTCCCTTGAAAAATTCATTTTTTGAAAAGTTGCATGCTAATTAGTCGCTTGTTTAAGTATGAAAATTTTTTGTGAGTGTTTAGCATTTGCCCCCTAATCACCAGCACAATTTAGATATGAGAGTATAATTGTAAAAGAAAACTAATTAGCGCGGTTGCCTCCTTCAGTAAGGACGGTACCCAAGCATTCCACAAACCTCCACTTTCACATTTTAGCCTCTTCAATGTACACATGCAGTATTTGTTGTGCTGTGTCCCCATTGCTTTCACAGCAGAGTTTTCTGTTACAGACCATAAGAATAACAACATACGGTGACATAATGATCTGTTTAAGGTGCAGCATACGGCGTATGGCATGCATAACTTAATCAATGAAAAAGACTTTTACAGGTGATTGTCCAGTAGCTGCAGAGGACACACTTGGCTTATTAGTTGAGGCTGTGCAGAACACAATGCCCCTTTTCACATGCATCTTTTGATGTTTCCAGTTTGTTTTTGACATACTATTATATAGCATCCTTCATTATTCCCCTTTCATCTTGCAATTCCAGCAGGCTATTGGATAAATTCAACCCAGCTATTTATGCGGCATGGTGGCACAGAGGTTAGCACTGCTGACTCATAGCGCCAGATACCCGGGTTCAATTCTGACCTTAAGTCACTGTCTGCGCAGAGTTCGCACGTTCTCCCCATGTCTGCGTGGGTTTCCTCCAGGTGCTGCGGTTTCTTCCCACCACCCAAAAGATGTGCTGGTTAGGTGCATTGGCCATGCTAAATTCTCCCTCAGTGTACCCGAACAGGCGCCGGAGTGTGGCGACTGGGGGATTTTCACAGTAACATCATTGCAGTGTTAATGTAAACTTACTTGTGATACTAATAAATAACCTTTTAAACTTGTTTGTAAAGTTACTATGGCAGCTGTGCTACCTGTAATACCCAGAATGGGCATAAGATAATCACACATCGAATCACTGCTCCTGTTTAGGGGTGCCATCCAATTTAACCCCGTATGAACTTGGCCAGATCTAATAGATATTCTGTACTGTGTTTCTGCAATTGTTGTTTCCCTTTCTTTAATGGATTTTCTCCCTTACACAGTGAGGCCAGCTGGAGTCTGTCCAATATCAGATTAACCAATAACATGACCCAGGGATCTGAGCAAATTGCAGCAAGTCTCAGATATTAAATAATGTAGTGACGTTGTTCCAATGTTCCCTGTTCATTTATTCTAAAAATCAGTCACCTAAAATCATGTGGTTTGGGATCGTTTAGCTCTGCTTATATCATGTTGTGTTTACAGTTTCTCTGGCACAGAGCCCTATGTCGTTGCTTCATCAATGTTTGTTGTTTAATTTTTAAGTGTTCCAAGTACTGTTCTGCTATGTTCTTCTACATGCTCCAATGAACCAGGTTTTGTCATCTGAATTGATGGAAGAAAGAGATATGTTCTAGATCATGAGCGTATAGATTATCGTGCCCTTAGTATGAAGACTGGACTCCATGAGAGCTGTGTCCTGGCCACCTCTGCCATTACCATCATGATAAGAAGTCTCACAACACCAGGTTAAAGTCCAACAGATTTATTTGGAATCACGAACTCAGGTGAGTGACTCACCTGAGGAAGAAGCAGTGCTCCGAAAGCTTGCGATTCCAAATAAACCCATTGGACTTTAACCTGGTGTTGCGAGACTTCTTACGGTGCCCATCCCAGTCCACCGCTGCCATTTCCACATCATGATTACCATCATGGACAGATGCATCTGCACGAGGTAAGTTTGAGAGGCCAGTCCTTCATGTAGTTCACAAACAAGGCAGGATCTTGTGGCATCTCTCATCCTGAAACCGTAAAATCCTGCCCGATGTCAACGGGCTTACCATTGTCCGCTCCTCGCCTGCTCTGATTCCTGTGGTGAGTGGGGCGGTAAAACTCCGGCCACTATCTGCCACAAGACCAGTCTGGCAGCTATGTCCTTCAGGACTTGGCCCCAAGCCCTATCCCCCACCACCTCCAGAGTGCATGCTACCTTCAGTGCTTCCTCTGATTGATGTTCAACATGGAAAGTTTCTGATTCATCAACTGAGGGAGAATGGAAAGTCCGGCAGAGAACAATCGCGCCAAAAGCAGCCAGATTTCTGTCCCTGTCCAACTGATGAGAGTTACCCCAGTGGTAATGTCTGTTGTGAAACGGAGAAGGGGAACTAATCACGTTTAGTGGGTCGTGCTGTATGTAAGGTTGTTTCAAAATGAAAAACATTCTCAACATTTGCTTTGTGTGTAGTAGATTGTTATCAAATACTGCATGGCGTGGTATTAAAATGGAGATGCGTGTGAGCAAATTCCAGAAATTGGATTTATACAAAATTCAGAAGAAAATTAGAACTGGGCTCAGGCATGATGAAATGGGACATGACAAATCATTTGCACTTGCATTTAGTTTGTTCCAGATGGAAGAACAAGTAATTAGAGAATGATTTTTTTTCATCAAGTGAAATAAAACATAACAGCAGAGCCAGTTACAGTAGCATTGTCCCCTACATATCTCTGCATCACGTTGCAGCCTGACACACACTTACCTATTATTTAAATTGACAGACTAATCTCCTCAACAAGCATAGTGAACACAGCTGTGAATACATGTGATTTCCCTCTCCCCCCACCATGTTTCTAATCCAATCATCACTGTAAATCCTATTTATACGGTATGATCTGAGAATGTAAACTTTGCTGCAAGTTGATTTATTTCCTTTGTGCTTTGTTTTTTGGTTGCATCGCTTGTTGGTACACAGCCAAAACCAATGCTTGGATAATTTTCCATTAGTACAAGAAAATAGCAATCTGAGGTTTTAAACATCAAACTCTACCAGTTTAAAAACAAATACAAACATGCTTTCAACTTCAAAGATTTGCCATTTTAAATAGTGATCTTTCCACATTCAGAATTCACTATTTGGGGACTCTACCCATCCTTCAATGTAAGTAAAACACTAAAGGAAGTCTATGTCATGAGATGGTTACAGTAGTTAAATGTCACAGCGGTTAGCACTGCCGCCTCACAACTTGAGGGACCCAGGTTCAATTCTCAGCTTGGGTTGCTGTCTGTGTGGAGTTTGCACATTCTTCCCGAGTTTGCACATTCTTCCCGAGTCTGCTTGTGTTTCCTTCGGGTGCTCCGGTTTCCCCCCACAGTCTGAAAGATGTGCTGGTTAGGTGCTTTGGCCATGCTAAATTCTCCCTCAGTCTACACGAACAGGCACCAGAGTGTGGCAACTAGGGGATTTTCCCAGTAACTTCATTGCAGTGTTAATGTCACACTAATAAATAAAAAAAGAGATAGACAAAACCCTTCATATCACTGACAGACTTGGGAATGATTATTAATTTGTTGATGTTGTTGCTACTCAAATGGAGGGTGGGTTTTGTGTAAATGTGTGGATAGTAGTCAGGGTGACAGCAGTGGTTCCCTGGAAGAATCGGGGTTGGTGGTGTTGGAGGGGCAATGGGAAGGGAGTTTGTAGGGAGGGGTGTGTGTTTGGGTGGCAGAGGGCTGGGGTCCTGTGTCACCCAAATGAACATGCTTGTGGTGAGTTGTTTATGTGAAACACGCTCTGCGCGGACAACTCCGATTAGGGAAAGTATTTCTTAACAGCAACATAAAGGAGAGATATGCTTCTTTGTGTGACACATAAGAGTGTGGAGCAGCAGGCAACATATACTTAGAACCTACAACAACTGCAAACAATACCAACTCCTTTAAAATAAATTAATACACAAGCTACCAAATTAAAAATATATTTAAAAGCAGCTTTATTGCTCCAAGTAGCCACTTGCTGTTTTGCCTTTGATTTTGCAGGAATTTCTGATATATTTGAAAGCCTTTTATTGAGAAAGCTATCCATTAACAAGGAATAGTATAATTATTAGCATCCATATTGTTTGCAGATTGTGGGTAGTTCCTCTCAATCTTCCTGGAGCCATCAGTTATATCTTTTACTTTGAGCATTGCCTTGGGTTACATGCTACCCATCACTCCCATAGGTGGGATTTGTAGCCCCTGTGACCCTGAGTTCACCCATTTATTCCCAATGTCAAGTTAAACAACTGCATGACCTCGGGACAGTAATAAAAGACCCATACTCCATTAATTGACCACTGAAATATTCCATGTGCTGCTTTGTGTGAACTATCCTTTGGGTGGATCAAAATATTGCCTTTCAATGCACAGCTTCAGACAAATGGCTGCTTTATTTACATAAATACATGAATGAAAAGTATCACAGAATCACAGAATTGTTAAAATGCAAAAGGATCATCATGTCTGCACTTTACTAGTGTCTTGTAAAGGTTCAACATAATCTCCTTGCTCTTGTACTCTATGTCCCTGTTAATAAAGCCCAGGATAGTATATGCTTTATTATTAACTTCTCCACCTGTCCTGCCACCTTCAATGATCAATGCACACATACACTCAGGTCCCTCTGTTTCTGCATTCCCTTAAGAATATTACCCCTTATTTTCTTTTGTCTGTCCTTGTTCTTCCGACCAAAATGCATCAACTCACATGTCTCCACATTAAACTTCAGACCATTTCTAGGGTCAGAACATAGGTTTGCTATCCTCCACAGGTTATAAATACATTCTTGCTTACTCTGTAATGATGGGTTCTTCTTAAGATGTTTCAGAGTCTGCAAAATAAATATAGCCATTCTTGATGCTGGCTGTTAAGTTTAAGATTACCCTGTATTTGGGAGGAAAAACAAGAGACCAATGTGAATTCCTACCCTTGCCCCCACCACTATGAGATGGCATCTTGGCCCAACAACCTAATGGCTAGAGTTATTTCTGTGAGGTGAGAGCAGATTCATGTTCAAGCAGATGCTGGCTGTCCAAGTATCCCTCACCAAATGGATGGCCAATCGGGTCTTGTAGGGAGTTGTCTTGAGTTTTTACATGAAATATTTCCTCTAATTATTTAGCACTTTATACTACTACTGTTGGCTCATTGCAGGGAAAAAAATCTGATGTGTGTAACCTTGAGTATTATCCCAACATACAGAAATATTGTATATTGAAAAAAAGCAACTCAGACAACACAGGCAAAATCCAACTGGACAAAACTACTCTTAATTTAAGGCATTCATTGAGGTCATGGTTATGTGGGCATCAGAAATAATCTTGCAGTAAGAAAAATATTCATGCATCATGGCAGGTTTTACTACCTTTCATTATTGACATAAATATTTAAAATGCAATTTAAATCATTTTAAAGCATAATTATACTGGCCCTGATATCCCTCATTGAACCCTTTTTCTATCTTCCTTGGAATTTGCAATTCCGTTGTTTCAGCTTAGCACTTACTTCTTTAGTTGCTTTGATGCATGCATTATTTGAATTTTTGACCCATGTTTATTTCAAAACGACCATCTATTTCCGAGATATTACTTTGAAGAAATTAGGCTCCGGCTTCAAACCAATGCCAAAGATTGCCCCACTGTTAATCAGGTACAACACCTTTACAGACTGACATACTTACATCTTGAAGCATTAAAATCAGACCTGTCACCGCAGGGTAGGTTATCATGTCTGCAGTATTTGACAAATAAGGTGACTGCTTCATTGTGCATTATGCATTAAAAAGTGCAGATTTTTAAATTTCCACAGGAATTCATTTATTTGGCATGGTGGCACAGTGGTTAGCACAGCTGCCTCACAGCACCAGAGACCCAGGTTCAATTCTGGCCTTGGGTAACTGTGTGGAATTTGCACATTCTCCTCGTGCTGCGTGGGTTTCCTCCAGGTGCTCCGGTTTCCTCCCATACTCCAAAGATGTGCAAGTTAGGTGGATTGGCCACGCTAAATTGCCTCTTAGTGTCTGGGGGATTAACAGGGTAAATACATCGGGTTACAGGGGTAGGGCCTGGGTGGAATTATTGTCGATGCAGGTTCGATGGGCCGAATGGCCTCCTTCTGCACTGTAGGGATTCTATGATTTGATGATCCCATTCGGTAGTTTGGAAGCAATATAAATATAGCACAATTGCCTTCAGGAGCAAAACAAAAACAATGCATCAATAATGTTGTGCTACATTTAGTGATTAACATAGAATATAGAAACCCTACAGTGCAGAAGGAGGCCATTCGGCCCATCAAGTCTGCACCGACCACAATCCCACCCAGGTCCTACCCCCACATATTTACCCACTAATCCCTCTAACTACACATCTCGGGGACAATTTTTAACCTGGCCAATCAACCTAACCTGCACATCTTTGGACTGTGGGAGGAAACCGGAGCAAACCCACGCAGACACGAGGAGAATGTGCAAACTCCACACAGACAGTGACCCGAGCCAGGAATTGAACCCAGGACCCTGGAGCTGTGAAGCAGCAGTGCTAACCACTGTGCTACCGTGCCGCCCTAAATATACACATCTTTCTATGTCATATATATGGATTTTTCCAACAATGGTTTCAAGGTCATAAGTAGATTCTTAAAGAAAGAAATCCTTTGCAAATGAAGCAAAATACTCTGGGTGCTGGATATCTGAAATAAAGATGGAAAATGCTGGTAATATTCAGCAGATCAAGCAGCATCTGTGGACAAAGAAACACGTCAGATCGTTGGCCTTTCATGAGAACTGAAAAAAGTGAGAGATGTTACTGGTTTATGCAAGAGGAGAGGAGAGGGAGGAGGGAAAGATAGAGCAAAGTGGAAGGACTGTTACATGGTGGAAGACTGAAGAGATTAAATGGCAAAAGAGAATAATGATGCAAGGCAAAAAGAGGATGTTATAGGATGATAAACTAATCAAAATTTGGATCCAGAGAAGCTGTAAATGACAAAAGCAGAATCATTACCAACAACTACTGTTTGATAAGATAGGAGCAATGAATACCATCTGGAAATTTTGAACCCAGTATTGAGGACTACTCCAAAGTACCTGTTCCTAGAGCTTAAACTGAGCTTCAGTAGAACAGTGCAGGAAGTCAAGGCAGAGTGGGAATGGGGTGGAGAATTAAAATGGGGGGGTGGAGAATTAAAATGGGGGGGTGGCAGGAAGCACAGGGTCATGCTTGTCGGCTGAGCAGAGGTGTTCCACAAAGCCATCACCAAATCTGCATTGGGACTTCCTGGTGTAGATGAGATTATGGGCAGAATTCTCCCCAAAAAATTCCAAGTGTCGAATCCGTGTGAGAACTGGAGTAATTCACACTGGTTATTTCAGTGGGTGTTCAGAGAAGAATCTCCCACACTTTCTGCACTGCAGAGACCACCAGCATAAAGATCATTAAATTTCAAGGGGGTGGGCCCTATTCCTGCTGGAGAGGCTGAAAACAGCAAGCTGAGCGAGCAGGAGTTTCAAAATGAACCTCCCACGCTCTGTACATTGCAGAGTGCACCAGCATGAATCATGCGAAAAACCAGTGGGCGCTGGAGAGGCCGGCAGCATATTGTTGAGTGGGCCACTGTGCATACACTGATCTGTCAGCGCCGAGATCGGCGCATGCGCAGTGGCTCCGCACTGCTGGCCTCCCGATTGCTGGCCAACTCGATTGCTGGCCATGCAACCTCCCCCCATGGCCCGATTACTGGCCCCCCAAAAATGCCTGGGCCAGCCTCGACCGTCCCCCTGCCCCCAGCCTGTCTCAATGGCCCCCCCTGCAGCCCAAATCTCCCGATGTTCCCCCCCATTTCCCCTCCCATTAACAGTCCCAACCCTCCCGCCCCCGGCAGTTCCAACTCCCCCCCGTTGCAGCCCAGATTCCACCCCCCCAGCAGACTGATGGCTCCCTCCACACACCCCGATGGCAAGACCCAATCTCTGGCCTCCCTCCCTCTGTCATTCAGCCCAAATGCAGAGCGGCAGCAGGATCCCCCACCCCCATTGATTGCCTCCCAGAGGCCCCACCTGCCCATCAGGCCCCACCTGCCCATCAGGCCCCACCCTCCATTAGGCCCCACAACCTTGGCTCTGCCTGATGCTCGGTGGGCAATGCCATGATTTCCCCTTGGGCATTGGTACTTTGCCCCTTGGCAGTGCCATGGGGCCCAAGCTGGCACTGCCAGGGGGGACCTCCACCCAGCGCCCAACCCTCAGTGGGGCTCCAATTGCCCTCCTTCACTCCAGCAGGGTTAGGCCACCAGCTCCCTGCATGCGGAGAGCTATACCAAACCCCACTGAGATATCAGTCCCTGGTCCGCTAATGAGATGGAAATTGTATGTAAATTGTAATTTAAATAAATTATGCAGCTCCCCGCCGATTTCTGGCACCGGAAACCCAGCTGCCAGAGATGCGCGGAGGCCGTGGCGCCCAGCAGGGAGCCCATGAAATGGCCTCCACTCAAGTCTCCCGGCTCGCTGTGCTACAAAAGCAATGCAGCGGGATGGGAGAATTGCCCCCATTATTTACAGATGGCGGGCAGGCTACAAGCACCGGCAGGCCCTCACCACCTCCATGTGATGGGGAACAGTGCAAAGGTTGGCAAGTCGGTGGTAGGCTAGCCACCCCTCGTATTTTATGTGCTGGAAACAAGGTGGAGCTGGGGAGCATGGTGGTAGTGGGGTGGGGCGGGGGTAGAGTGGTGGGTCGCAGAGGGGGATGGGGGGGTCATAAAATCCAGCCCTTGGAATGGGAATGACTACAGCAGAGGAGGGGGAGAAATAGACAGAGCATGTTCTATAAAATATGGGACGGACTGGTGGGAATTGACAGAAGCAAGTAGCTGGTGCCCTCTGGCAATGACAAAATACGAGGCAGTCATTCACACAAACTACAAAGACCATTTGCTTGTGAGGCAGTGAATCAACAATATTTCTTCCCAAGGACAATCCCACAGTGGGACAGGCGCCAAAGGAAATAGTCACAGTCCCTTCACTGGAAATCTTCAAGACCCATTTTAGATTATTTCCATTTATGTTTTCATTATCAGGACCACCATCTCAGCAGGCCGCGCATGGTTCATCTATAAATATTGGTTGAGTGCGGATATTAATCTGTGATGTTGATAGAACGAACGCAGAAGCAGAGTGGAGAGGATGACGTTTGGTTACTTATTAAACATTGTGCATTGAACTGACAACTCGAGGCTTTGCATTCCACTTTCAGCTGAAAGCTTTCTTTAGCTTCATGTAGTTTGCCATCGTTTGACTTTGTAAACTTAAGCCCCTCGTCGCTAGAACATATAATATAGTTCAGCTTCAGCCAGTGGTGTATGGCTTTCAATTTGTGCTTATGGCATTTTCTACCCTTCACTGGACACGAAGCCCTGCAGCCTCTAATCCACAACCAAATACTCTGACCTTTTCACTTGTGAAACACAGAAAGGTTACAGCTACTGGTTACTAGATACACTGCTGACAGTCTCATTTCCTTTCATTGGCAGAAGATCATTTTATGAACTTTTCAGATAAGGAAATTAATCTTACTTCTCAAGCCAATCTGAGGGTATTAATCAAAAATATAGACTTTTTATAAATAGATTTGGAAGGTTTACAGTAATAAAAATGCCCTCAGATCAAAAATTAAATTATTTTAATGAGATTTGTAAAGTTTAATATACTTGATGTGTACGGTCCAAAGGACAATTAGTTCCAAAGAACAGGTCAGTACAAAATGTTTAATGTTTAAGTTTATTTATTAGTGTCACAAGTAGGCTTACATTAATACTGTAATGAAGTTACTGTGAAAATCCCTCAGTCACCACACTCCGGCGCCTGTTCGGGTACACTGAGGGAGAATTTAGCATAGCCAATGCACCTAACCAGCACGTCTTTCAGACTGTGGGAGGAAACCGGAGTACCCAAAGAAAACCCACACAGACACGGGGAGAATGTGCAGACTCCACACAGACAGTGGCCCAAGCTGGGGGTGACTTCACTATGACATCTTGCTCTCCTTTGGCTCTGTGGAAGGCTTTGGCACAAACTGAAGATTTCTCTCTTAGGATAGTCAGCAGCCTCAGTCATAACTGCCATGGGGAGTGGCGATCAGTCCCAAACTTCAGCTGATCTGTCTCCATTGCCATCCCCCACTGACTCTAATTCAACAGCAAAACTGTCTTGATATCAATTAAGCGCACACCCCATGAAAATCTTAACTTTAAAAAGTTTGCCTTCAGGACAGTTTCTGCCTTAAAAATAACCCTTGCTCCTGTTCCTGTGTCCATGGCCAAAATCCAGGCCATATTGCCCCCAAACCCCCATGCCAATATAATGCCAACTCATGCCAACCCATGCATCCCACTGTCCTCCCTTTGCCCTTACTCCCTCCACGCTCGTGTCCTCGGACAATTCCTTGATATCTTTGATACCTCCTGTGTAGCTTTGGCAGGCCTGACACTTCTTGGATATCTTTGACAGCTCCTTGACAGTTGGTTAGCTCTTTCCTAGTTCCTTGAAAACTGGACAGTTCTTTGACAGCTTCACATTTTGTATGTAAGAAGTGCATAATCTCGTTCACTTTTAGAAACCCCAAAGATGCCTCACCTCTTCCAAAATTGTCCTAGGACTACATTCAAAGGGATTCCTTACCTTTCCAAAGGGGCTTATCCAAACACATCCACAAACTTCAGACCTTCTCTTACCTGCTCTATTCAGCACCTTCCAAATTCTATATTCCTGTTCATTCAAAATCCCATTTCAGTGGATGAAGCTGGTGATTTAAATGGCTAACTGCCTCTGTGAACTGTGCATATGTGAACCCTGGCCTGATTCTAGTCTCTCCGCCTTGAAAGTGGGAAATGCCGGATTTGGGGGCAGGATTTAGAATCTTTGGCCATTTCCAGCAGGGTCTGTTGTGGCAATATTCTGGACCACATTGCTTTATTTTGGGACATTGCAGCTTTAAACCACCTGGAATTTTCCCTCCAAGCTACCCACCATGCTGACTTGGAAATATATTGCCATTTCATCACTGTCGCTGGATCAAAATCCTGGAACTCCCTCCCTAACAGCACTGTGCTGAACATATGCCAAAATGATAGCAGTGGTTCAAGAAGACAACTCAGCACCACCTTCTCAAGGGCAATTAGCGATTGGCAATAAATGCTGGCCTAGGCAGCGACATTCACATCCCAAGAATGAATTTTTAACAAAGTTAATGCAAGAAGTATCACCGTGCATGACAGACAGTGCACAAGTATTTGCTATTTTCCCCTCCCGCTCGCCACAAGAATTGTAGTGAGTGGGACAGGACTATTCAAAGGTCCGTTGACCTCAGACGGGATTATCTGGTCTTGGGGCAAGCGTGGCTAGAAAATCCTGCCCAGGGTGTTAGCTAATAGTTAAGCATCTGCTTCCTTTAAGAACTTTGACTTTGGATTAAAGTTAATTTTTCATTTCAGTTTCACTGGAAATTCATTAACACAGCAAATAATTAGCAACCCTTGGTGCAACTGGGACCAAGCCCACAGATTCTCAGTAATCTAACTTCCCATGTTATTCAGGTAAGCAGCAAGAGTAATGATTGGTCTACATGGGGGCTATTAGGCACTTATTAGATGTCTCAATAGGCTTACTAATTGTAATAAAAGTATGATGTTACTCCAGCTGTGCAGATCAGAGCAACAGGAGATACTGCGGCTGTTGCCCATACAAGAAAAGCCTATCTCACGGTGGCTGCTGATTAAGGGCTGCTTTAGTAAGCAGCAGATATCCAGACTGGTGTGCTCGACAACAACTAACATCCAGCCACTTAGTGGGAGAATGTAATGTTTAAGAGACGGTGGTTTTCAAATAGAGACTAAGGCAGCTGCTAAGTGGACAAAGCATTCACTAGCCTCTCCGCAAACTACTGATGGGAAGCAGTTTTGCACAAGGTATTATCTGGCTGCATATTATAGTCACCTCGATTACAGGCTGGATACAGACTAAGACTGTAAGAGCACAATTTGAACCAACGGTGTCCATCATAACATACATGAATATAGAATAGAATAGAATCCCTGCAGAGCAGAAGGAGACCATTACGCCCATCAAGCCTACACTGACAACAATCCCTGGCCCTATCCCCGTAGCAGACAATGCGCCACTTCCCACCAGCAGGAAACAGGAGGCTGAGAAGACGGAGAATCTCGCACCATGTTCCTAAAACAGCTCCACTAAAGCTGCCTTGAGTATATTCCACCTTCTCAATGATAAGAGAGAATGAAACATTACCCTGAATGGCCAGACATGGAAGCTTGATCCCCCATCCATTTATCCAGGCGTCAACCTTGACATAACTTTCACGTACACCTCATCAAGAATGCAGAAATAACTAAAACCTGCTATAACCTCCTCAATAAACTGACTAGTGCTTCAGGGGTATCACAGGCCAAGACAATAAGGACCTCTACCCTTGTCCTCCCATACTCAACTGCAGAATACTACGCATTGGCATGGTAGCAATCTGTCCACACCGAACCTATTGATGTGCAACTCAACTCAATCCTGCGCACTATCACAGGTCAGCTTTGACCAAATCATCTCCTCTGGCTCCCAGTCCTGACCAACATTACTACTCCCTCTGCAACCCCCAAACCCACCCTCCCAATTAGGAGGGTAATTGCAACTGGAGAAGATCTATTCCAACCCAAGCCTGCCCTTATTCAAGGACCTTCTCAACTCACCAGCACTACACTTGCCGTCATGCCTCCCCATATGGTTAAACTAACCATGCCAAGGACTAACAGCTAAGGACCTGTGGCAAGAGGATTGGCAGGAGAAAACATCCACCAGAAACCACTCTCTGATGGTAAGGCCCATTTCTCATCCACCTGACTTTGATCTTCCATGGCGCCAGTCGCCCCTTTTAACTCAATTCTCCACTGGCCTCTGTGCAGCCATCCAACATCAGTGAGGTTGCCAAGAGCCAAACTATGACTCACTTTGTTGAGGAGTGTCTGCTGGCTTAAGATGAGATTAAAGAACTCCATCTAGCCACTTACTGGAAAGCCTATTGCTTGGCTCTAGGATGACGGCACATGCTAAATAAATAAATACATAGTGAAGTATTAGTGTAGCAAAACCTCTGGAGGAGGAGGCCAACTTAGACAGCAACTTCTTGATTTCCACATGCATGTGAAGTCACTGCAAACTCCTGCCCAATTATAGTGAGCCAAAAACAGAAAATGCTGGAAAATCTCAGCAGGCCTGACAGCATCTGTGAAGAGATAACAGAGCTAACGTTTCGAGTGTGGATGGATTTTCATTAATTATGGTGAACACTGACCACCAAAAATTTGTATCAGTCTTATTGGCTCTAACCTGATAATTGCCATGATGTCCCATGATGTGACTTTAGGTAGGTATATGTATGATCACACAAAGTGAATGCTCTGAATTCTCCTGACCCCTACAGCAGCATGAATCATTGTGCTGGCTTACTAAATGCATGCGGCAGGGCATTTATACCTGTGCGTGCACAGTGCTGATTTGAGTTTTGATAGAATGTAGAATAGTCCACCACACATCAATAATGCAACTTCAGCATCTGTACAAAACTGTTGCATTGATGCTCTGCTGGTAATGGCAAGACCTGTCTTGACTCTAAAGGAAAATGCAATCTGGATACATTTTCTTGGGAGTCTTGCTGCTATCCTCTGTGTTTGGTTCATGACCTAACTTTGTATTATAACTGGCCAAAGAATGCATCTTTACTGAGCACAGTCAGTATAAATTAAATGGTGTGTCTCAGGAAACTTTATTTAATGTACTGGCAACAGCATCAATTGACTGAGGCCAGAAAGGAAAGTTATACAGTAACGTAGGGACAAGTTAAAGAGTGAATTCATTCAACATAGAATGAATTGGAATTCCAGTTGTTTTCGATCTTATTAACTGAAAACTGCTCCTTTTCAATGTATTTCCAGAGTCCACTTGGGAAATACCAGCATGCACGTTCACAGTACACAGAAACCAATATATTTTGTGAAAAAGTCAATTTAACTGAAGAGAAAAAGCTTTCCATGAGGTTGGTTTATATGACGAATGATTACATTTATAAATATTTTACTAGCAATGATACTGTTGCAATGTATTTGTGATAAACAGAAATTGTGGTCAGTCACATCATTATAACATGAAGGCAAGCGCACAATACTAGCCTTGCGAGATGGTGTCAGTTCATCCTTTGTAAAGAGTAAGGAACAGAAACTCTGAAATGTTTCCACCGCTAATATCAGTATCAGTGTAACACCCAGTGAAATCAAGAAAACCTTGGCTGGGAGAGGGTGGGTGGTGGGGCCCCCAGTGAATAAAGTAGCACATTCGTCAGACAGGAGTTCCCATTGCTGAGTCTGGAGAGTGATCCCGGTGTAGTATTGATAACTGCTACATCGAGTGAGTGGAAACAAGCATATTCATCTGGACAGTCAAGTCTAGAGATCACTCAAAATGTTACATTTCAAAAATAACTTCTCCCCTTGCTCAGGAAGTCAACAACAACACCATGGCTTGGTTTGGAGGAAGATGGTGCCTTGGGCACCAGAGTTTCTAGCAGGCATCAACAGGCAGACATTGGTGACGTGCCCAACATATCACTTGGTCCCATCTAATCCTTGCAATTGTGGTGCCCTTTCACTAACAAAGTGAACTCCAGTCGTTTGGGTACTGGATGCACCAAGAAGCACAATATGAGTATAACCCCTCTAGATTGTGACCTCAGGAATTTCTTGAGTCTGTTCCAGAAGGTCGATTAATCCTCACAATTGACTTTCTCCTATAAACATTAAATTGACTTCCAACCCCATTCTGCAATGTTACAGGTTTTGCAGTATAAGTGTAAGCCAATTAAAATTAATTATGATTGCAATTTCAATACTTGGAGCCAGATTTTCTTGGTTCTGAGCAGGACCAGATGGATGTGGGACCAGAAAAAAATATCCGCTGAGTGGCACGGCCAGAATTCCTGCGTCCATTTGGCCATTTTCATGTGGTTGGGAAAGGGAGAAGAAGCCGGAACTAACCCATTCCTATGAGACAGCATTTTATGTTAATTGAAAGCCAACCAAGTTAATTTTTAATTTTCATGGAGCCACCAGACTTCAGCTGTTGGCGGGTTTTACACCAAATTCTTAGAAGCATGAACCATGAATTGGAGGTGTGAAGAGTTTAAAAGGTAAGCAATTCTTTTTTGCCTCATTTACAGTTCATCATCAAATGCTATAGTGTGGGTTGTAGCTATGTTCAATGGGGTGAGTTATGATAGTACTGTGATTTGAAAATCTAACTATTCCTGAAATAATGTCTTTGCCAGATTTTTACTTTTGCCAACTACAAGTTGCCAAATATAAGATCAACAATGTAAACGTGGAAAGGGCTTCAAATGAGTGAAAAAGGTCATTTAATGTTTAAAAACTGAGAGTACATTTTACATAATTGAAAGAGCAGCCTAGTATGATAACAATGTTTATATGTTTAAATTTTCCCACATTGCTTTTATGTATTCAGTTTAGACATAGGTTGCGATAGCAGTTCTGAAGTCTCTTTGTTTATTTATTGGGCTTAATGGGCTTTTGCCTACAATTCACTGCCAAAACCTGCTGACAAGTGTGGTGCCGTTCTTATCTGGCATACTGACCTCTACCTCACAGAGGCTGAGCACCAACTCTCAGACATTTCCTCCTATCTCCCTTTGGACCATGACCCCACCACCGATCATCAAGCCATTGTATTCAGGATGGTCATTGACCTCTTTGTCGGTGATGATCTTCCCTCCACAGCCTCCGACCTCACAGTCTCCCAACCCCACACAGCCCGCTTCTATCTCCTTCCTAAAAATCCACAAACAGGGCTGCCCTGGGAGGCCAATGATATCAGCCTGTTCCTACCCCATGGAACTCATTTCTTCCTAGCTTGACTCTATACTCCCTCCCCTTGTCCAGTCTCTTCCCACCTACATTTGAGATTCCTCTGATGCCCTACATCATATTAACACTTTCCAGTTTCCTGGCTCTAATCACCTCTTTTCACTATGGACAACCAATCCATCTACACCTCCAACATCCTTCAGGAGGGTCCATGGGGTTTTCCATTTTTTTCTTGAGCAAAGGACCGAACAATACTCATCCACCACTATTCTCCATCTGGCTGAACCTCTTCTCTCACTCAATACAATTTTTCCTTTAACTTGTCTCACTTCCTGCAAATAAAGGTGTGGCTATGGGTACCTGCTTGAGTCTCAGTTATCCTATCTTTTTCTGGGGTATGTGGAAAACTCTTTGTTCCAATTCTATTCAAGCCCGCTCCCACAACTCTTTTTCTGTTACATCAATGACTGTATTGGTGCCACTTCATGTTCTCATCTGGACCTGGAAAAACTTATTCATAGAATCCCTACAATTCGACCCATCAGGCCCTATTGGACTATTTTGATTCTAAGTGCTGGGCAGACTTGAAACTGGGAGTGTTTCAGATCCAACTTTTAGACCCGTTCTGAGGCACCCCCATACACACTCTGCCTGAAAAAATATCAGTGATTCCGAATCGCGCTGCACAAGCCTGTGGGCGGGGCTTAACGCACTCAAAACCCTGCAGCTTTGATCAGCACTTCCAACGGCGCATGAGCAGAAAAAAAATGATAGAATGCTGCTCCCCTGCCACATCCCTCCCAGGCCGGATAATGCCCCTCCCCGGCCCCCACAGACATTGCCCCACCCCCACAACCATTACTGACTCCCTTATCCCCCCACCCCGCCACCACCCAGACTGACCGTAGGACCCTCCCCCCTTTGCCCCACAATCTCAGGCAGGGTGGCAGCAGACCCACCTACCCCTCCCCCCACCAATCTCAAGCAGAGTGGCAGCGGACCCCACTGCCACTCCACTGATCTCAGGCAGAGTGGCAGCAGATCCCCCCTTCCCCTCCACTGATCTCAGGCAGAATGGCAGCGGACCCCCTCCCCTTCCCCTCCACTGATCTCAGGCAGAGCATCAGGGACCTGGACCCTCCCCTTCCCCTGCACTGATCTCAAGCAGAGAGCCGTCGGATGTAAGGCACTTACCTCCTCACTAACTGGAGCACCTGAATCGGACTTCTATGGAGCATGTCTGTTTCGTGCCGATTCTAGATGGGCGAACGCAGTGGTAAAGGGGGAAGTGTTGGTAAGGTTGGGCATGCAGCCCATTAAGTCAATTTAAATGCATGCAAATACATTTAAATGGCTATCGCGCCCGTTTCAGACGCGGTCCCGATTGCGGCCATTTTCGGACCTTGGTAAAGGGGGAACCGGCGTGGAGGCGGGCGCAGATCACGCGACTCGCCTCACACCCGACTTTACCAAGTTTTCGTGCCCGAAAATAGACGCAACGCGATGGTAAAATCGGGCCCATTGAGTCTGCACCGACCACAATCCCACCCAGGCCATATTCCCACAACCCCACATATTTACCCTGCTAATCCCCCTGACACTAGGGTCAATTTAACATGGCCAACCGAACTCCACACATTTTTGGGCTGTGGGAGAAAACCGGAGCACCCGGAAGAAACCCACAGACACGGGGAGAATGTACAATCTCCACACAGACAGTGACCCAAGTGGGGAATCGAACCCAGGTCTCTGGCGCTGTGAGGCAGTAGTGATAACCACTGTTGTCACCATACTGCCCATTGATTTTGCTTCCAATTTCCACCCCTCTCCCACCTTCACGTGGTGCATTTCTGACAATTCACTTCCCTTCCTTGACCTCTCTGTCTCCATTTCTGGTTATAGACTGACCACCAATATTCATTATAAACCCACTGACTCCCACAGCTACCTCAACTACAGCTCCTCACACCCCGCTCCTGATAAAAACTCCATCCCATTCTCCCAGTTTCTTCACCTCCGGCATGTCTGTTCTGATGGTGTCACCTTTGAAAATAGTGTTTCGACATGTCTGCTTTTTTCCTTAGCCAAGATTGTCCTGCACCTGTGGTTAACAGGGCACTCAACCAGGTTCGACCCATCTCCTGCATGTCTGCCCTCAACCCCTCACCTCCCTCCGTCCCAGAACCATGATCAGGGAACCCCCTTCTATTCACGTTTCACCCCACTAGCATCCACACTAAAGGATCAGCCTCTGCTATTTCCTCCAGCTCCAGTATGATGTTACCATGAAACACATCTTCCCCTTACCCCACCCCCATCAGCTTTCTGCATAGACCGCTCCCTCCATGATACCCTGGTCTCCTCCGCCATCACGCCCAACTCCTCATCCCTTCCCACAGCACTCTCCCTTATAATCGCAGAAGGTGCAACGCTGGCCCCTTTACTTCCTCCCCCTTTACCTTTCAACGCCCCAAACACTCCTTTCAGGCTAAGCATCATTTCACTTGCACTTCCTTTAGTTTGGTCACTGCATTTGTTGCTCTCAATGCAATCTCTACACTGGGGAAATTAAATGCAAATTGGGTGACCGCTTTGCGGAGCACCTTTACTAAGTCCGCAAACATGAACCCAACCTTCCTTGCTAGCCATTTTAACTCAGCACTTTGCTCTCATGCTCACGTATCTGGCCTTGGTCTGCTACAATGCTCCAGTGAAGCCCGGTGCAAGCTGGAGGAGCAGCATCTCATCTTCCAGTTGGGCACGTGCTGCTCTTGAGGCTCAATGTTGAATTTGGCAGCTTTAGATTTTGACATTTTTCCTTCATCTTACCCACCACCCTGCCCTATCCCCATATTCCCATGCATTTCCCATGGCTAATCCATTTTACCTACACATCTTGGGACATTAAGGGACAATTTAGAATGGCCAATCCACCTAATCTTTGGACTGTGGGAAGAAACTGGAGCACCTGGAGGAAACCTACCCAGGCAAGGGGGGAGAACAATGACCTGAGGCTGGAATTGAACCTGGATCCCTGGCGCTGTGAGGTATCGCCTCAAAGCAAAATGCTCCCTCCCCATCTCACATCAGGCCACTTGTCTTTTGTTCTTTAAATTGCTACTTTTTGTTGTAGTTTCTACATTCTCCCTCCTCTGAGTTCTGACAAAGAGTCTATGGACTCGCAAAATAAGAACATAAGAACAGTGGGATTACTCCCATCTCCCGATTCCCACCTCTAACATGAAAATCCAGTTGCACCCACTTTCTACGAGGTACAATGTCCTTAAACTATGAAGTGAGATGGTTTGATCAATGTACCCTCTCTGAGGGCGGCACGGTGGCACAGTGGTTAGCACTGCTGCCTCACAGCATCAGGGACCTGGATTCGATTCCCGGCCTGGGTCACTGTCCGTGTGGAGTTTGCACACAGACAGTGTGCAAACTCTGGAGGGACCCACGTGTGTGCATGGGTTTCCTCCAGCTGCTCTGGTTTCCTCCCACAGTCTGAAAGACTTGCTGGATAGGTACATTGACCCGAACAGCCGCCGGAATGTGGCGACCAGGGGAATTTCACAGTAACTTCGTTGCAGTGTTAATGTAAGCCTTACTTGTGACTAATAAATAAACTTTCTTTAACTTTTCATTTTCTTTACTGAAAGTGTATCTCTGCAGTATAGCACTAATTGGATGGAGTAAAAGTGCATGGGAGACATGCACTCTGTCAGATACTACACCTGAAAGAACTGGAATGCTCTGTTCAAGCTATTTAAATAATAAATGCTGGGTCACCAATGATTTCCATTCAGGTTACAAAACACCATTTACCACTGACAGTAATTTAAGCCACTGTGTAGAATATTTGCTACAACTATTTAAGCGCTTGACCTGTGACAGCAAGTCAATTTATTTCAATTGGCCATAATAGAAGCAAAATTAAATGAATAGCATCCCAAAGGCTGAAGGCACATGTTAGGAGCTCAAGGATATGAATACTTGGCCAAAAACTTCAAACAAAAAGATTTAGAGAGGATTGAAGGAATTACCTTAATGGTCTAAAATTCATCGCAAAAGAAAAGGTTTTCTTATCATGAGGTGGCAGACTCAGAAAGAATGGCCGCGATTCTCCCATCCCGACCCGCAACTTTTCTGTCGGGTCGGTGATGCGCGTTATCAAACACGAGGCTAGATGCTCGGGAAACAAAGGTTTTTATTTACTGTAATGAAGCAGCCAATAATTATATACACGAGCCCAGACTGAGGGGTCCCAGCCAGAGCAGGGACCTTTATACCTCTCCCAGGAGGCGGAGCCCGACTGGGATGTAGAACACCACTACAGTACAAAGGTGTAACAACCCCACCCTAACCCCAACAGCAACAAGTAGCACAACCCAACAGTAACATATGTACATCCTTGTAGTACTGGCCAGACCCTGGCTCAGTACTATCCAGTGGGAACCAACGATGGTTCACCACATTCACCCCTCCTTTGAGAACAAAGGCCGGCGGGGTACAAAACACAGAATAAAGTGTCATCAGTCTATAAGTTCAGACGGTCAGGGGGACCGCACCGTCGTTGTGACCTCCTCAATACCGGCGGTGACACCGGAGTAGGCACTTGCGGTGGCGTTCTCCCCAAGGCGGCGTCCAGCTGTTTTTCCACGGACTCACAGGCCAGTTGACCCTGAGGTGATGGTAGTCCATGGAGTCCTGACACGCCCTGCAGTGGCGACCATCCTCTGGACTCAGGCAAGCTGTACACGGGAGTAAAAGGGTTAAGCAATGGTCCCGATGCTGCCCGCGCCGTGTCCGGGGGAGAAACAAGAGTTAAGGGGTTTGTAAGAGGGGGTATGGGAGTGACAGGGGTTGCTACGTCCCCTGCTGGCGCCAGGTCTCGGATCGAGACCGTGTCCTCTCGCCCGTCAGGGTATGCCACATAGGCATACTGAGGGTTGGCGTGGAGGAGATGGACCTGTTCGACCAACGGGTCGGACTTGCAGGCCCTTACATGTCGCCGCAGGAGGACGGGTCCTGAGTACGTCAACCAAGATGGTAATGAGGTCCCCGAAGAAGACTTCCGAGGGAATGAAAACAGCCTCTCATGGGGAGTAGCATTGGTTGCCGTACACAGGAGGGAGCGAATAGAATGGAGCGCATCAGGGAGGACCTCCTGCCAACGGGAGACTGGAAGACCTTTTGACTTCAACGCCAGTAAGACAGCCTTCCAGACTGTAGCATTCTCACGTTCCACCTGTCCGTTACCCCTAGGGTTGTAGCTCGTGGTCCTACTAGAGGCAATCCCGTATGAGAGCAGGAATTGCCTCAAGTCATCGCTCATGAACGACGAGCCCCTGTCGCTGTGAATGTAGCCGGGGTACCCGAACAGAGTAAACAGATCACGGAATGCCTTGATAACCGTGGCAGCGGATGTATCAGAGCAGGGAACAACAAAAGGGAACCTAGAGTACTCGTCAATTATATTGAGGAAGTACACATTCCGATCTGTTGAGGGAAGGGGGCCCTTAAAATCGACACTCAGTCTCTCGAAGGGACGAGTGGCCTTGACTAAATGTGCCCGGTCAGGTCGGTAAAAGTGCGGTTTGCATTCCGCGCAAACCCGACAGCTTCTTGTTACGGACCTGACGTCCTCCACCGAGTAGGGCAGGTTGCGGGCTTTTATAAAGTGGTAGAGCCGAGTGACCCCAGGATGGCATAGGTCATTATGGAGAGCCTGCAAACGGTCCTCCTGTATACTGGCGCATGTTCCACGCGAGAGAGCATCCGAGGGCTCATTGAGTTTCCCTGGACGGTACATGATGTCGTAGTTATAGTTGGAGAGTTCAATTCTCCACCGCAAGATCTTGTCATTCTTGATCTTGCCCCTCTGCGTGTTGTTAAACATGAACGCCACGGACCGCTGGTCCGTGATCAGGGTGAACCGTTTTCCCGCCAAGTAATGGCGCCAGTGCCTGACGGCCTCCACAATGGCCTGGGCCTCCTTTTCCACCGCTGAATGCCGGATTTCGGGGCCTTGGAGGGTGCGGGAAAAAAATGTGACAGGCCTGCCCGCCTGTGGCGGCCAGGGCGAAATCAGATGCATCACTCTCCACCTGAAAGGGGATGGACTCGTCAACAGCGTGCATCGTAGCTTTCGCGATGTCAGCTTTTAATTTATCGATGGCCAATCGGGCCTCTGGCGTTAGGGGAAAAGTCGTGGACTTAATGAGCGGACGGGCTTTGTCCGCGTAGTTGGGAACCCACTGCGTATAATAAGAGAAGAAGCCTAAGCATCTTCTCAGTGCTTTTGCACTAGCAGGCAAGGGAAGTTCAGAAAGGGGGCGCATACGGTCTGGATCAGGGCCAATGACCCCGTTTTCCACCACGTATCCTAGGATGGCTAAACGGCGCGTACAGAACACACACTTCTCCCTGTTGTAGGTCAAGTTCAGGCGAGATGCAGTGCGTAGGAAATTCAGGAGATTCGTGTCGTGGTCCTGCTGGTCATGGCCGCAGATGGTGACATTATCCAGGTACGGGAAGGTAGCCCGCTGCCCGTTCTGGTCCACCATTCGGTCCATAGCACGCCGGAAGACCGAGACCCCATTGGTGACACCAAAGGGAACCCTGAGAAAGTGATACAAGCGACCATCTGCCTCAAAAGCCGTGTATTGTCGGTCCTCTGGGCGAATGGGGAGTTGGTGGTAGGCAGACTTGAGGTCTATGGTGGAGAACACCCGGTACTGCGCAATCTAATTGACCATATCAGATATGCGCGGGAGAGGATACGCATCCAGCTGCGTGTATCGATTAATGGTCTGACTATAGTCAATGACCATCTGGGGTTTGTTCCCGCTCTTGACCACCACGACCTGCGCCCTCCACGGACTAGCGCTGGGTTGTATGATCCTTTCTTTGAGGAGCCGCTGAACCTCAGATCTAATGAAGATCCGATCCTCAGCGCTGTAACGCCTACTTTTAGTCACGATGGGCTTGCAGCCTGGCACAAGATTCTGGAACAGGGAGGGTGTGGTGATCTTCAGCGTCGAGAGGCTACAGGCGGGGCACGTTGGGCAATTTGGAGGCTGCTGCTGTTCTCCCACTGCCAGTGAAGGGAGTGGCCCACCGTACTGTAGGGTTACACTCCTCAAATGGACCATGAAGTTTAGTCCGAGAAGTATTGGCGCGCAAAGGTACGGCAACACTAGGAGCTTGAAATGCTCGTAAACTGTGCCTTGCACCGTCAAAGTTACCACGCAACTCCCTAGCACAGTGACAGACCGGGACCTCGATGCCATAGAGATTGTCTGTTTGACAGGTTGAATCCGGAGTCCATACCGCTTCACAGTGTCTGGGTGGATAAAGCTCTCAGTGCTCCTGCTGTGAAACAGACAATAAATCACGTGGTCATTTACCTGGATGTTCATCATAGATTTGTCAAGTCTATGAGGCTTGGCCTGGTCCAGGATGATCGATGCCACCGTTGGTTCATGAGCGCCACTGCAGGCAGCTGAAATCGACGAGGAGGACCCCTGCTGGTCGTTCGCGGTCGGTGCCGACCAACATGGCCGCTCCCATAGGTCGCACATGGGTGATGGCGCCAAACTCAGCGACCCCTGGTGGTCACACACTTCCGACTCCGTCGACCGTAATGGCGTCGTCCTGGCCTCGCAGGCGGAGCACAACACAGCCTTAGCGGGACACCGTTGCCGAGTATGCTTCGCTCCCCCACAGAAGTAACACCGCGGGCCGCCCGGAGCTGCTGCCGTCATCTGGCCCGAGTTTGAGCACGCCATTACGCAGCATTTCGAACCCGAGGGACGAGGAGGGATAGGCGACTGCTCCTGCCACGTTGTCTCCACATGGTCTGCCGGATACAATACTAAGCTTTTGGAGGCCGTCTCCAGCATCTCCGCTAGCTCGATTGCCTGGGTAAGGTCAAGGTTACCTTTCTCCAATAGTTTATGTCGAATGTACGACGATCCGACTCCCGCCACAAACGCATCTCGGGCGAGGTCGTTCATGCTCTGCTCAGCCGACACTGCTTTGCAGTTACAGCCCCTGGCTAGCTGTAGGAGCTCGTTCGCATATTCCTCCATCGTTTCGCCAGACTGCCGTCGTCGAGTGGCTAAGAGGTAACGAGCATCTATTTCATTGGGCGGTTTGATATAACGCTTCTTCAGAAGCTCGTGGGCCTTTGTGTAATCGGTGGCCGCACGGATCGCGAGGTAGACAGTGTCGCTTACCCTCGCATGGAGGACCCGGAGTCTGTCATCAACTGTGGTGACCGCTGCGGAGGCTGCCAGGTAGTCTTCGAAGCACTTCAGCCAGTGGTCGAAGGTGTTAGAGGCGCCCACCGCACGTGGATCTAGTGTAAGGCGTTCCTGCTTCAGGATCTGCTCCATACTCTCTTTTTTTTTTCTTCGACGAGTGTTTAACAACAGTAAATAAAATTGATGCGCGTTATCAAACACGAGGCTAGATGCTCGGGAAATAAAGGCTTTTATTTACTGTAATGAAGCAGCCAATAATTATATACACGATCCCAGACTGAGGGGTCCCAGCCAGAGCAGGGACCTTTATACCTCTCCCAGGAGGCGGAGCCCGACTGGGATGTACCACAATAACTATAATACAAGGTGTAACAGCCCAACCCTAACCCCAACAGCAACAAGTAGCACAACCCAACAGTAACATATGTACATCCTTGTAGTACTGGCCAGACCCTGGCTCAGTACTATCCAGTGGGAACCAACGATGGTTCCCCACAGTCGGGGTGGGAGATACGCGTCGTCGGCCTTGTTCCGGGATTTGCGCATGTGCCAGGAACACATGCGCATCTCCCAGAGCCGGCGAACAGTCACCAGTCAGACCACGCTGGAAACCGGCGGGAAGGCAGGTAAGTAATTTGAATCTGTTTTTAATATGTTTTAAATGTCTTTTAAATGTAATTATCGGAAACTTACCAGTCCCGATTGAATCTCCCACCCCGCCAGGAGTACTTCATTCCGGCGGGGTTTAGAGTAGCTCCCCACCTTCGGGTAACTCGCGGGAGACCCTGACGGAATGAAGGGGGCCAATCGGGGCTGCCCAGGGGTCAGTCGGTGGGGGGGGGGGGTGGTGCCCCCTGGGCATAGCCACCCTGGCAGTGCCAGCCTGTGCCCCTGGCACTGCCCAAGGGGCAAAGTCCCCATGCCCAGGGGGCACCTTGGCACTGCCCAGTGGGCATCGGGCAGTGCCACAGGGGCAGGGCCTACTGTGGGTGGGGCCTAGGGGCAATCGTTGGGGGTGGTGGGTCCTGCTGCCACTCTGCATGGGGATCGGTCTGGGATGGAGGGAGTGCAGCAATTGGGGTGGGCTGGGGGGGGGGCGTTGCCGGGGGGCCTGCCTCCTGGGGGGGGGGGGTCTTACCCTGGGTGACGTGTCAGCGGGGAAGGGAGGGTCTGCCAGGGTGAGGGGGATGAGGGGATTGCCACTGCTGGGGGGGGGGGGGGGGGGGGGTGGGTTGGATATCAGGGCACTCCGGGGTGGAGGGGGAGTCAGGGCTGGCTCGGGAATTGTCGTAGGGGCCGCGATTGGGCAGTGGGGGGTTGCTGGAGGGGCAGCACTGCGGGTGTCCCGGGCTGGCCAGAGATCAGCGATTGATTTTACTTGTATAACACTAATACATTCATTTTAACAGCATCCTACTATTCCATAGCTCAGTCTTTTATAACACAACTCCATATGATTGAAATCTCGTTTTTATTAAAATGCAATACATTACAATCAAACAAATAAGGAATTGTAAGTTCCTGAGGATGAATTAAGGCAATCAATCAAAGAGTACTCAACAAAAGTTACCAATTGTAATGATGGTAAACTCATGAAATTCCTCCACTCATGGGAGAGGAAGTTTATTTCTGAATTCCCCATTAGAATTCTTTATGACTATTGTCATATATTTAAGTAGTTGCATGATTGCTTTAAGAGCCAGTCGCATGATTTGATAGTGATGTCATTAGGGTGTTGCACAGATTGTTTGTTAGGCTTGGTTTGTTCTCTATGCAGACAAATGGTCCTAGAGTAAATCTGTTTTTGTTAGTTTGAATGCAAATCACATTCTTTTCCTTTTGATTAAAACCCTCTAAATCACTGAGAACAGGGACATCCAACAAAGGTAGTTTATTCCTGAGCTCAACAACCATATCCAACTCTTGTGTTCCGCACGCGTTCCCGGAGATATCTCCCCCACTCCTGTCACATGACCTCTTTTGTCGCCACTTCATCACTTTCTTACGTGGCCATTCGGTCTACACCAAGCTTTTCCATAAATCTTCTCTGCACCTCTTCCAATGCTTCTCTGTCCTTTTTTATAATATGCGACCGGAATTACAAACACTGCTCTAAGTGTGGCCTGACCAAGGCTTGATACAAGCTAAAACATAGCTTCTTCTTTAGTTTTCAATTCTATCCCTCTAAAAATGAGGCTGCTTTAATTATGCCAAAACACTAGGGGGAGCACTTCCTGCACCAATGCAGTGTCAAGCTGTTTATAAAGTGAGATGATTTTAAATGTAACTCTGCTTGCTGGCACTGAAGCATGCATTTTCTTTGCCAGCTGGTTTCTTATAACTGTCTCCTTTACAACAAAATCAGTTAATGAAAATATTGCAATTACTCAGAGGGCAGCCATTTTAACAGTCTTGTCATGGAATAGATATTTTATTTCCCCCCCAGCAACCAGTATATGGAGTGAGCTGCCAGAGGAGTTGGAGGAGGCAGGTACAATTGCAACATTTAAAAGACATTTGGACAGGTACATGGATAGGAAAGGTTTAGAGGGATATGGGCCAAATGCAGGCAAATGGGACTAATTCAGTTTAGGAAACCTGGTCGGCATGGACGAGTTGGGCCAAAGGGCCTGTTTTCATGCTGCATATCTCTATGACTCTATGGCCGGAATTATACCACCTCACCCGCCCCGATTCCGGAACAGAATTCTCCGTTGGCCTCGGGCGGGATTTTACGAGCCTCGCCTGAGCGAGGTCGTAAAATCCCGCTGTACGACTCTAATTAGTGAGGGTCAAATCCAGTTTTGGGGAATGTAAGTTGTGTGCTCTTAACTCTGGAGTTTCACCATGGATTAATGTCAATAAAAAGTATTTTGAATATAATTTTTAATTAAAAAAATTAGCAATATGGGGTTCAAAATCATTAGGAATCCTATTATCTACCAACTGACTTAATCAGGTTGCATAGAAACTCCCTGCACAAAGCTTTTCCAATCTATTCACTTGTTCAACTGGTTCCAGTATATTAAAAGAAAAATACATTTAGTGGTTAAATGTATTGCAGCATTAAACTAGCGTTTTTACTACATAACTGTATTGCCATTTAGTTTTACACCTTTCAATTTACTGCAGCAGCTCATTCCATGGTATTAGAATTGGCAATCTTCAATACAGTATTGCATTTTTAAGTGTTTACACTTGTATAAAATGACAAGTTCTCAGTCTTTTAAAACGTTTTGAGGTTGTCTCAAAGTAACCGCCAGTTTGTGGGATATACTTTGTGGAATATAGTGGCAGCTCCGTGAGAGAGTAGGGGGCTGGGAGAATCACCCCTGATGTCTATGTTCAGGTGTCAGCTGACATTTTATGGATGCTGGTGCTCAAACCTAACTGTTGTCCTTCCTTGGATGCCAATTCCATGGATACTGTGACTTCTAAAGCCTTCTTTAGGTTTAGGTTGCTTTCTGTGAACAATTACTTTTAGATAGCTTTGCTTCTTAGCACACTCACTAGTCTATCTCTAATGGTGTCATTCAAGACATCCCTGAAGTCCCATTATTCAGCTAATTTCTTCAAAGTAGCTACAAACGTTGTGATTGATTCACCTAGTTGATTGTTACACTTATGGAACCTGACCCTCTTGGTAATGACCAAGGTTTATGTGAGAAGTGGCCCTGCACTATTCCCACTACCTCATCATAGCTTTTCATGTCTGGCTTTTCTGGTCACGGGCATTCGGCCTCTGATTTTCACGTAAGCGTTCTCCAAAGCGGCCTTCATGACACACGACAGCGCAGAGTCGCTGAGCAGAAACTGATAGCCAAGTTCCACACACATGAGGACAGCCTCAACTGGGATCTTGGGATCATGCCACACTATCTGTAACCCCCACAGCTTGCCTGGACTTGCAGAATCTCACTGGCTGTCCTGTCTGGAGACAATACACATCTTTTAACCTGTGCTTAATGCTCTCTCCACTCACATTGTTTGTACCTTTAAGACTTGGTTATCTATAAAGACTGCATTCCAATCATTATTCTGTAAATTGAGTTTGTGTCTCTGTGTGCCCTGTTTGTGAGCAGATCTCCACTCCACCTGATAAAGGAACAGCCTGTTCCGAAAGCTAGTGGCATTTGCTACCAAATAAACCTGTTGGACTTTAACCTGGTGTTGTTAAACTTCTTACTGTGTTTTCTGGCTATACCAGACCTCTCAGGTAGTTGAATGTTCCTCCCATCCTTTGCCTCCCCCGCCCCCCCCCCCCCCCCCCGCCCCCTCCTCCGCCTCCACAATTTTTCTCAGCAAAGTTGGGACTACAATATATGCCGCAATTTCTTTTCCTTCGGGAAAATAATTGAATTTTTCAGTATATGAGATCCACTGCTCGGTATTCTCATCATATGGTCCCATGGCGCCAAACCTTCCTGCCACTTTTACTATGGAAAGGGTTGCATTAGCATGATTTGCCCCTGAATGTTTTAGTGCTCCCTCGCTTCTTTTTCCAAACAAGGTACTCCTAAGCTCAGCCTGTTTCTTTCCAGGTTTTGAAACCCCTTGCTATGAACTTATTGTTGAAGGGTACTTGCTACTCACAGTGCTCACTGCACTGTTTCAGATCTTTCTGGGCACGCTTCATTTAAATTTTGGTTCCTTCAATGGCTGCTGCCATTATTCAACATCCCTCTGTTGCCAGCTGTGGTGCAGCAATGTTTTTTAACTTCAGTCTTTTTGGCTATCTGCAGTGTGGACCAATGATTTTTCTCTTTTTCCAACGGATTACTGCGATTTTTTTTGAGTACTTAGAGTGCAGAACAACCACCTCGTCACCAGTTTTCTTTATGGTATTTTCAAAGTAGAGGCTTGCAGGCCACGATGGTACAAACAAACAAGAGCTTTATTGGAAGGGTGTTTACTCTATAGGCTGTTAGGATAGACCGCTTGTTTGCCTGCATAAATGGCTGATGATGTCATCAGGTCGTCACATGATCAGTCTCTTAAAGTGCCCTTGTTCCAACAAGGAACAATGTGAGTACACAACACATATCATGGCTGATCTGAAACTCATCTCAGTTATCTGCAATAATGTATTGAGCTTAATCCTGAAGTTGAAGTTGACGCAATATCCACAGCCTTATTGGGGCGATGTATTGGAGAACAATACAGTAGGCATTCATCCACATCATATGTACGGTAATATTAAAAAAACTGTTGGTTCTAAGATTTTGAGTTCTGTTTCAGCAACTTGCAGGAGTTATTTGAGTGCATTAAATAAAAGTTAATAAGAGTTGGTGAAGATTAATCACCGGATGGTTAATTAAATGAACAGATTTTTATGTCAGGAAACGGCCTCTTCTGTGAAATCTTGTCAATCTTGCAGCCAGTAATGGATTCTGTCCCTCAGTTTCTTTAGACTTCTCTTTCTTGCCTTGTTGATTTTGTTTGTTTTTCAGGGCCTCCATGTGACACAGAAACTTAGAAACCAGAAGCAGGAGTCGGCCTTCAAGCCTGTTTCATCACACATTATGATCATGGTTGATCATCAATTTCAATACCCTGATCTCCTCCCCATATCCCTTGATCCCTTTAGTCGCATGAGCTATAATAGAAACATAGAAGCTAGAAACATGTTAAAGTTTATTCATTAGTCACAAGTAAGGCTTACATTAACACTGCCATGAAATTCCCCTGCTCACCTCAGTCCATCGCCTGTTCAGGTCAATGCACCTAACCAGCATGTCTTTCAGACTGTGGACGGAAATTGGAGCGCTCCACACAAACAGTGACCCAAGCTGGGAATCGAACCTGGGTCTCTGGCGCTATGAAACAGCAGTGCTAACCACTGTGCTACCGCACCTCCCATTAGTACCTCAAGTTGTACAGCATGTAACAGAATACCACAGTGGATGACACTTTAGCAGTGTGTCGAGGGGGACAGGTCCCAGACTCAACAATGTGTTTAAACCACTGCCTCAGGGTAAGAATGATGTGCTCTATATCTTTAAAATTATTTTATGTGATGGGACAAGGCCAATAGTTTTTGTCCTTCCCAATTGCCCTTGAAAAGGTGATGGTGAGCCATCTTCTTGAACTGCTGCAATCCATGTGGTGTATGTACACCCACAGTGCTGTTAAGAAGAAAGTTCCAAGATTTTGACCCAGCGACAGGGAAAGAACAGTCATATAATTGCTACATTGGAAGGATGCATTTTTATTAAAGCTGCCATCAGCTCATGTCCTTGGCATTGCACATATGCTAATGAACCATGGCTGTAGAGGATAGCCTTGATGTTACAGTTACTTTTCTGGATCAAATATTCGTGTGAAGATAAAAACCCTCAAAAATGAAGGCATCAACACAACTCCTGGGATTGGACTATCGACTTGGATTATCTTGTGATGATGGCTGCAAATGAGCTGAACTTTCAAGCAGGAGAATCATTTGTGATTTATGTGACAGGTGACATTGTGCAATGGAGTATATGCAGAGTCACGTAATGCAATCTATAATCACTAAGCCCTTTTGCATTCCTATTACATGTTAAATCAAGCAGTTCTTTCATTCTGTTGTCCATTTGGGAAGAGGATTAACTTATTATTTTTTTCCCTATTGTCCTTATGTAGATGTATTATAAGATATTTAACATGCATGCTTTACCTTTGATACAAGTTTGAGGATGAGGAGACACTGGATGCATTTCGCTAATATTCTTCATTAAATTAAGTCTGTGAGGTGATAACGCACAACCTCTTATATGCGAAGCATTTGAGAGGCGATAGATTTAAAACTGAGATGAGGAAGAACTAGTTCTCGCAGAGGGTGGTGAATTTGTGGAATTTGCCGCCCCATAGCGTGGTAGAGTCTGAATCGTTGAATGGTTTCAAGAAGGAGATAGACAGATTTCCAATTAAAAATGGGAATAAGGGGATATGGGGAACAGGTGGGGAGGTGGATTTGAGACCACGGAGAGATCAGTCATGATCTGATTGAATGGCGGAGTAGGCTTGAAGGGCTGAAGTTGTCTACTTCTGCTCCTAATTCCTATGTTCATATACCAGGGATTCCTTTAGGAAGTTGCAAGCATTTCATCTTGATTACCTACTCTAATCTGATCAGCAAAGCACTTCATTACACTCTGGATATTCCACACGAGTAAGAATTTGAAGTTTTATCTCTTCCCATTGCTTCCAAAACATCAGCCAAGCATGCCAGTGCCTCCGCTGTATACTTCACTGTCCTACTATGCATCAACTATATTCCTTGTCTCTTCCCATGGACAGTTATTGAGGTAATGTCTTTCATAGTCAAAGCATGACTTTGTATAGGTACTGCAAAATGAGTGCTAGTATGGGGGTAAACATTTTAAAAACTTACTTTATTTGAAAGCTGGTGCACTCACACTTAGAAATCAAGACATCTAATACTTGTTTTATATATCAATGCATTTTTGTTTATATGTTAAAGGCACGTTGCTTCATGCATGGCCAGAATTTATTGACCATCTCTAATCGCCCTTGAGAAAGGTGGTGGTGAATCACCTAGAACTCCTGCAGTCTGCATGGTGAAGATACTCCCTCAATGCCGTTAGATTGGAAGTGCCAGGATTTTGACCTGTGACGACAGAGAAATGCCAATAAACTTCCCAGTCGGAATTGGGGGTGACTTGGTGAGTAATCTGGAGTTAGTGGTGTCTCCTTGTGCACGCTACAATCATCCTTCTAGACGATAGACAACATGGCAGGGATTTTACTGCCACGCCCGCCCCGAATTCCGGGGGTGGGCGAGGCTCGGAGAACGACATTCTGGGATGGCCTCGGGCGGGATTGTATGAAACTCGGGCGGACATGTCAGTAAAATTTTGCCCCATTGGATTGAAATGCGCTGTCGACGGAGCCTTAGATCAATCTTTTCACTCTTGATGTTGGGAGCATAGAGTCAGGACACTTCTTGGTTCTGCAGTCCCAAACCAGAAGAAAGTGTCCTGGAGGTTGGGATATTCATTCCTGGGTAGTGAGGTTCTCAGGGAGTTGGGTTGGGTAACACTGGAACAGAGGCTGTTGGGTGTGGAGGTAGGCTGGGCACAGAAGGCCTGCCTCGGTGAACTGGCATTTCGTCAAATATGTTTTAAAGCTTTAAAACAAAAACCAGCCCTCACTCCACACCCCTCCTCACGCCGCACCCCCCCCCACCCATCACCGCCCCCCCCCCCCCCCCCCCCCCCAACACACACACACCCTGCACAATCCCCACGCCCTATCTAAGACAACCCATGGAACCTCATGTCACTCACCCCCATGAACCCTCATACCCTCCATGCCAACCTATTCCCTCCACCCATCCCTATTGCTCCTCATACTCCCATGGCAATACATACAATTTCATACATAACTCCACCCACCTCCATGGTCCTTCATAGCCTCAGTGCCAACTTGGTTCCAAGTCATGCCAACATGTGCAACCCTACCACCATCCTTTTCCATTATCCCTATTGTGCTAACTCACTAAAGGACCCCACGCACCACAGACATTCTCTCTTCCACCTTCTTCCATCGGGGATGAAGTCGGAAAATATACCTCTATAGGCTGGTATGAGTCAAAATACAGTCATGCTTTATTCTCATAAGCTTATGGGAGAACTTGACCCCTTGAAAGCGGAAGCCAAAGTTCTCTCTGAACACAAGAAGCGTGGATATTTATACATCAGGGTTCCCAATACAAGCCATAAAGCAAAGTCCAGTTAACAGTCCTTGATCGTAAATTATAGTTCCTTTAACAGCTTCTGATAGTCTCTGGATCATGGTTAGAGACCATCTGGTATCCTTGGGTCATAAAGCACAATTCTTCTGGTCGTTGCAGTCAAGGTGTCACCTCTGGTCCCCTGCTCTTCCCGCAGCTTTTCCTTTGAGGTGACTGAGTATGAGTGCAGTTGTCCCAGTGGGAGTCCTCCTTCAAACGGCCATTCTCGCACTCTACCATTTGCTTCCTTTGTTTAAATCATACACAAGCCTACGAGAAAGAAAGACTTACCCCCTAACATCTATATTTAACTGTCTGTTTTATCAGAATGATATAAACAAGCGAGGGAACCATGAACAAATGGCTTATACTAAAAGTAAAAGATGAAAGATATGAACAAATGGCTTGTATTACTACCAGGAGCAATATAAACAAAAAGGAGGCTAGCCATAAGGAAGAGTTATGTTTGTGATACATTCCAGGTACAAAGTTCAACCTTTTAGGCACAAAATACATTGAGTACAAAAAAAACATTAACCCTTTCCCTTCTTCAGGGGACAAGATACAAAAGTCAGAGGTCATGACTCAAGAACAACTTCTTCCTTGCTGCCATCGAACTTTTGAATGGACTACCTTAAATTAAGTTGATCTTTCTCTATACCCTAGCTATGACTGTAAAACTATATTCTGCAATGTCTCCTTTCCTTCTCCCTACGTACTCTATGAATGGTATGCTTTGTCTGGATAGCGTGCAAAAAACAATACTTTTCACTGTATCCCAATACATGTGACAATAAATCAATCAATGGAGTTTAATGCGGAGAAGTGTGAGGTAATTCACTTTGGTAGGAATAACAGATGTGTTGAGTATAGGGCTAACGGGAGGACTTTGAATAGTGTGGAGGAGCAGAGGGATCTAGGTGTATGTGTGCATAGATCCCTGAAAGTTGGGAATCAAGTAGATAAGGTTGTTAAGAAGGCACATGGTGTCTTGGCGTTTATTGGTAGGGGGATTGAATTTAGGAGTCGTAGCGTTATGTTGCAACTGTACACAACTCTGGTGCGGCCGCACTTGGAGTACTGTGTGCAGTTCTGGTCCCCACATTACAGGAAGGATGTGGAGGCTGTGGAGAGGGTGCAGAGGAGGTTTACCAGGATGTTGCCTGGTATGGAGGGGAGATCCTATGAGGAGAGGCTGAGGGATTTGGGATTGTTTTCGCTGGAAAGGCGGCGGCTAAGAGGGGATCTTATTGAAACATATAAGATGATTAGAGGTTTAGATAGGGTGGATAGTGATTGCCTTTTTCCTCTGATGGAGAAATCCAGCACGAGGGGGCATGGCTTTAAATTGAGGGGGGGTAGTTATAGAACCGATGTCAGGGGTAGGTTCTTTACCCAGAGGGTGGTGAGGGATTGGAATGCCCTGCCAGCATCAGTAGTAAATGCGCCTAGTTTGGGGGCGTTTAAGAGATCCGTAGATAGGTTCATGGACGAAAAGAAATTGGTTTAGGTTGGAGGGTCACAGTTTTTTTTTTTTTTTTAACTGGTCGGTGCAACATCGTGGGCCGAAGGGCCTGTTCTGCGCTGTAATGTTCTATGTTCTATGTTCTAAAACAAAAATTATCTTGGATTCCTTAAATGGCTGCATTTCTTCAACTTGAGACCATCTTTCTCCTTCGTGGACTACAGTGACTGCTTTTCTTATCCTCTCTTACTTTTCTCTTTTTGCCCCAAAAGCTTGGGGCCAGAAAGTCTATTTACTGTACGCATTGCTGTCCTTGAGCTTTGTTCCCAGATATGAGAACTTATCTGTTTCTGAGGACCAGTTGTGCTGCTGCTGTGGGTCAGGCTTTGCTGCTAGCCTTTCCTCAGTGGACCAAAGAGAGCCCCTAAAAGAGCCCATCCGCAATGCCCACTGGGATACTGCCAGGTTTTATGGTTTGTGGTGGCAGACACCCTAGCCATTAGCAAAATACCCATGGAGGTGGGTAGTGACCCTCAGTTGGCCAACGAGGTGGCTCAATTAGGATCCAGGAGGGCAGCTAGAGTGCCATATTTCTGTCACCAGCAAAATGACCACACCTGAAACCTTTCCTTTCCATTTTGCCAGCCTTACCATCTCGCAACCCATCCACAAAAGGCTGGTAAGGTTCAGTCCAGTGTTTCAAGTCAATGACCTTTTGTTAGCTACTCAAACATTTGTTCCTCTCTCACCAGATGCTGCTGGACCTGGCTGTAATCCACCCTTTTTGATTTTGGAAATTCTCCTTGGAGTGTTAAGATGGGCTCTTTAAATCTGCCAACCAACGGCTCAGGCCCCAGTAAATTTGGCTGCTTCGGGTGGACAACTTGGTCATGACCATGCAGAAATGTCAGGAAATTGCATGGAAGATGTTCATACATTATTAACGTATAGAATCTGCCAGCTCTTGAAGATGTGGCCAGAAAATTATGTGGGACTATTCTCCACCCCGATTTTCTGTCCGTTTTGGTCAATTGATGTATTTTCAGATACATGAGCAGAAAATTTAGATTACTGCAGTTGATGCTGTTTATTTTTCATCCTCTACCTCATACTAATTCATGTCATTTGCAGTCTTAAAAGTTTCATGGATCGTGAATTCACCATGACCCGTAGGTGTTCTATAATATTTTCCATTTGCTGTGAAGTTAAGACTTCGAAGAGGTAGGTTGCTTTTGTGACCTGAAATGCTGGTAATTTCTTGAATCCTGCTGTATTCATGTTCCCAGTCTCATCATTATCAAAGCTTTCAACTACATTATTAATGTCCAATAATACAGCCATGGATTGTGTTTTATTCCAAAAAGCCAGTTGGTGAAGGATGATATTGGAGCCGCTCTCGATTCAGTCTTACTTTTATTTATGGAATGAAATATTAGAAGCATATTTTTCCTAACTTAACCACAGGACAGTTTCAGTATCTCTTTATACTTCTTTTGAAGCATCCATTAATAATAAAGTTGTAACAGAGACAAACGAAAGTTTCAAAGGAAACTTAACAACTCAAATAACATTCCCAGGATTGGGCTCCCCGATCCACCACCCTTTCCCCTCCACCCTGGGCTCCAGGCTCTGGGCTTGGACAAAGCTTTGTAAATTCCTGCTTTAACATTTTCTCCACATTTCCTTTGTTAAATAAAATGAGTGAAGACTTGGGTTGATATTGCACCTTTCACATCTGAGGACATCACAAAGAGTATTAAGGTGTTCTAATGTAGGAAACAAAACAGTCAGTTTGATTGGTCCCAAAAAGCAATGAAATAAATGACCAAATGACTTGTTATATGTCGAATTTGATGAATAATTGTTGGCCAGGGTCAAAAGAGGTTATTTTGATGAAAGTGCTAAATGGATTCTGCTCTAATAAGAAATGCCTCTTTGAAAATGTGGTTTAAGCTGACAATTTTGGTCCTAATTACTGATTAACATAATTTAAACTTCTTTAGAGGTGTTAAAGCAGAAACACATGCAGCTTTAGCAATCAATTTCTGATCTGAAGCAATTTCCGAGAAGCAATATATGTGGGTTCCTGATATCCACTGGAACTGTCCTTCAGCAAGAATGCATTTAACTTAAAGGAAGCCGATATTAAAGATACTGCATTGGGCGATTTAGAAATAGCCATTCGTGAAATGGGTCAAGTTTTGTGTCCTAGGAACCAATGAGAATTTTAGCAAAACTTTAAAAAAAAAACAAGCTGGCAATTGGAATGAAAGTATTCAAACAGAAACACAGACATTGATGAAGTGACTTCATGAATATGTTAACCAAGTGAAAGCTAATGCAATAAGGCCACACAATGATCTGTGTTTGTCCAGACTTGAGTGACTGTCTTGATCTCTGAACACTACGGTCAATATATGTATAAACAGCAGGTACAAGCTAAAGGCTGCCTGGGTCAACACAGTAAGAAGTCTCACAACACCAGGTTGGACTTTAACCTGGTGTTGTGAGACTTCTTACTGTGCTTACCCCAGTCCAACGCCGGCATCTCTACATCATGGCTATCATTAACACCGCAAACTGCCGGCTCCAAGTGGAGAGGATCTCCAAGAAGATCGCGCATATCGACACAAACATCAAGTTTCTACAAAGATGCAAGAAAGCAGATGTTGGACTTTAACCTGGTGTTGTGAGACTTCTTACTGTGCTTACCCCAGTCCAACGCCGGCAGCTCCACATCATGGCTACCATTGACACCGCAAACTGCCGGCTCCAAGTGGAGAGGATCTCCAAAAAGATCGCGCATATCGACACAAACATCAAGTTTCTACAAAGATGCAAGAAAGCAGACATTGGACTTTAACCTGGTGTTGTGAGACTTCTTACTGTGCTTACCCCAATCCAACGCCGGCATCTCCATATCATGGGTCAACACACACATTCCTCGGAAATCCTGCTTCAGAGGGCAAAAATTCATTCACCAATCTGATGATGCTTATAAAACCAGAATATTGCCCATTGAAACAACTTTTATATGTTAATGGGCTGTTCAGCAATGCAGGATGTGGGATTGATACAAGATTTAAGATAAATAATCAAATAATCAAAAGTGAGGGGGTTTGTGTCAATCATTGTCGTGGGTGTCATTTCTTAGTAATATAAGAAACTTGTGTTTATGGACAAGGGAGTAAGTTGCAAGGATAATCACGGATGCGATTGATCATCAGCACAGATGGGATCATACTTTCCTGGGTGATTGTCAGAGTGAATACTGTTTGAAATTAAGGAGAATGAAAGGGAACAGTGAGTATTGATTGATTTTGAAAGGAGCAAGGTTTAACATTTGTATGTTATTGGTGGGACAATAAACAGTTCAAAGAACACTGAGTTGTGAACCTTGACCATTTCACACCATCTATAGAACATAGAACATAGAACATTACAGCGCAGTACAGGCCCTTCGGCCCTCGATGTTGCGCCGACCAGTGGTACCAATCTAAAGCACCTCTAAACTACACTATTCCAATATCATCCATATGTTTATACAATAACCACTTGAACGCTCTCAACGTTGACAAGTCCACCACTGCTGCAGGCAGGGCATTCCATGCCCTTACTACTCTCTGAGTAAAGAACCTACCTATAACATCTGTCCTATATCTCTCACCCCTCAATTTAAAGCTATGTCCCCTCGTGCTAGCCAACACCATCCGAGGAAAAAGGCTCTCACTATCCACCCTATCTAATCCTCTGATCATCTTGTATGCCTCTATTAAGTCACCTCTTAACCTTCTTCTCTCTAACGAAAACAACTTCAAGCCCCTCAGCCTTTCCTCATACGATTTTCCCACCATACCAGGCAACATCCTGGTAAATCTCCTCTACACCCTTTCCAACACTTCCACATCTTTCCTATAATACGGCGACCAGAACTGTACGCAATACTCCAAATGCGGCCGCACCAGAGTTTTGTACAGTTGCAGCATGACCTCCTGGCTCCGAAACTCAATCTCCCTACCAATAAAAGCTAACACACCGTACGCCTTCTTAACAACCCTATCAACCTGGGTGCCAACTTTCAGGGATCTATGCACATGGACACCCAGATCCCTCTGTTCATCCACACTACCAAGTATCTTACCATTAGCCCAGTACTCTGTATTCCTGTTACTCCTTCCAAAGTGAACCACTTCACACTTTTCCCCATTAAACTCCATTTGCCACCTCTCAGCCCAGCTCTGCAGCTTATTTATGTCCCTCTGTAACCTGCCACTTCCCTCCACATTGTCTACAACTCCACCGACTTTAGTGTCATCCGTAAATTTACTAATCCATCCTTCCACGCCCTCAGCCAAGTCATTAATAAAAATGACAAACAGCAGTGGCCCCAAAACAGATCCTTGCGGTACACCACTAGTAACTGAACTCCAGGATGAATATTTCCCATCAACCACCACCCTTTGTTTTCTTACAGCCAGCCAATTCCTGATCCAAACCACTAAATCACCCTCAATCCCATGTGTCCGTATTTTCTGCAATAGCTTACCATGGGGAACCTTATCAAACGCTTTGCTGAAATCCATATACACCACATCAACCGCTTTACCCTCATCCACTTCTTTGGTCACCTTCTCAAAGAACTCAATAACGTTTGTGAGGCACGACCTACCTTTCACAAAACCGTGCTGACTATCCCTAATCAAATTATTCCTTTCTAGGTGATTATAAATCCTATCTCTTATAATCCTTTCCAATACTTTGCCCACAACAGAAGTAAGGCTCACCGGTCTATAATTACCAGGGTTGTCCCTACTCCCCTTCTTGAACAAGGGGACAACATTTGCTATCCTCCAGTCTTCTGGCACTGTTCCTGTAGACAATGATGACACAAAGATCAAAGCCAAAGGCTCTGCAATCTCCTCTCTAGCCTCCCAGAGAATCCTAGGATAAATCCCATCCGGCCCAGGGGACTTATCTATTTTTACCCTTTCCAGAATTGCTAACACCTCCTCCTTATGAACATCAATACCATCCAGTCCAACAGCCTGCATCTCAGTACTCCCCTCAACAACACTGTCCCTCTCCAGTGTGAATACCGACAAAAAATATTCATTTAGTGCCTCTCCTATGCCTGGATGGGTTCAGATTGGACTCTGGAATTGGAGTCTCAGAGGGAAGGGTTGGGGTCACCCTATCCATACTGGGTGCGGCGAGGTGGTAATATCACATCCGTTATCCTTTGCTGAAAATATGAGTTTAAAATGTTGTGAAAAAGCCTGAATTGTAACAAATCCATTCAGATTAAGACAGATATGTCCCAAAATTCAGGCATTTCTCTGTGCAAAGGGTTTGTTCACCAATATCCCAAGTCATATTTCCAAAAGACATGTTGTCTTTCACTTGTTTTAATCATAAGCATCAAATCTGTGAAACATCCATCCTCGGTATGGTTATTATCAACTGTAATCTTTCATACCACCCAAAACACAAAAAATGAACTTTTTAACAGCAGCAACAACTTGCATTTATATAGCACCTTTGCTAACCAAGGCCCTTGCTCCAGTTAATTAAAAGACACAATGGACAAAATTTTCCCGTCCCGCCTGCCACAGGAATCATAGCGGGGGGGGGGGGGGGGGGGGGGTGGCGGGAAACACCATGCAAAAGCCCATTGACCTTGGATGGGATTTTCCAGTCTTCGGATTAGCGAGGCCCTAAAATCCTGCCCAATAACTTGACCTTAAATCATGTTTTTATTAGGAGAACGTAAAAAAACTCTTGAATACTTATGCTTGCTACAAGACTGATTCTCTAATACTGCATCACAAGTAAATGCTTCTATTCCCCTATAAATCTACTATAATAAGTTTATAAGCATAGATTTTCAACTACTAATAATTATCTAATGGACCCATAGGTGTGTCTCTACCCACTTGTGCTGAGAAGGCGTGGAGAGGCATCAAACGTCATCAAGCTTAGAGCTTGAGGTTTCCTTCATTTTGCTTCTGAGGTTCTGCTTCCAATTCTGCTTTCAAAACTTCAATATTTATTCTCTGAGTCTGGCTGAAAAGCATGCATTTCCAAATGTAGGCACTGATCCTATTCAAATTAGTTTATTGCAGCCTTCCTGACCTTAGGGTCAGTTGTTCTCAGTTTATCTGACTCCATTTCATATCTGGTTCCCTGTCTATTTGTTCAATTAAGATGAGTTTATTATCAGTGACGTATGTTGTTTTCCATCCAGTATCCTGCTGACTTTATTGCCATTGTAAAATCAAAGACATTTGTTGAGGTCACTTCTTGTTATTGTAGGTCATGCACTCGCAGCCTGGAGTTAAAAACCTCTTAGTTCTGAAGTTAACCATATTTCCCATCAGGCCAAAGTAATGTCCTTTCTTTGCTTGGCCATCTTATATCAAGCTATAGTTGGTTGGCTACCCCTTTAACATAGCAAGTTTCAGAGCTTAAACAAGTAGGGCACCTTTCACCTTTAAATCTGTTTGCATGTGTTGGATGTTTACCCTGTTAAAATTGATCTACCTGTGGCAGTACAGTATTGGATTCTCAATGTTAAAAGTGAAGGCCCTTCTTTTACTGATAGACCAATAAACTATTTCAATGAGGATACTGTTATACATTTTAGTGAGAATAGTTGTAGATTTTCATTCACTTCTGTGAGTTTAAGCCTGCACTTGCCATTACTGCTTTGTCTTCTGTTTCCTGCAAGGGTAAACCTTGGACGAAGGCACATCTGGTATTACATGGAATCCCAACTGTACAGAAAGAGGCCACTCGGCCCATTGAACCTGCACTGTCAACAATTCCATCCAGGCCCTATCCCAATAGCCACACGTATTTACCCTACTGATCCCCCTGACTCTAGGAGCAATTGATGGCCAATCAACCTAACCCGCACATCTTTGGAGTGTGGGAGGAAATGGGAGCACCCGGAGGAAATCCATGAAGATGCAGGGAGAACATGCAAACTCCACATGGACAGTCACCCAAGGCCGGAATTGAACCCGAGCCCCTGACACTGTGAGGCAGCAGCGCTAACCACTGTGCCACTATGCCGCCCTTATGAAGTTGAATGAAGTTATGGTAAGAAGTTGTTATCTTAAATAAATGGGTCATTTTTGGGTTGACAGGTTATCAGCAAAGGAATGGTAGAAGGGTCAGCTTGGGCCTCAGTCAATGTGCTTTTCGTAGTGCACGGCCTGTTATATTTTTCACTGCTTGGTCCCTTTAAGAAGACTGCATGGTCACAATTTTCCACATATTAAAAGGTATCCTGGCTGTTTGTGGCCTGCTTGTTTCATAGAATCGTAGAATAATAGAATCTACAGTGCAGAAGGAGGTCATTTGGCCCATCGAGCCTGCACTGACACCAATCCCACCCAGGTCCTATCCTAACCCCGTAACCCCATATATTTACCCTCCTGATCTCCCTGACATTAAGGGGCAATTTATCATGGCCAATCAACATAACCCACACATATTTGTACTGTGGGAGGAAACTGGAGCACCTGGAGGAAACCCATACAGACATGGGGAGAATGTGCAAACTCCACACAGTCACCCGAGGCTGGTATTGAACCTGGGTCCCTGGCACTGTGAGGCAGTAGTACTAACTTCTGTGCCATCATACCGCTCCCCACCGTGCCGCTCTGTTCCATTCTGAGGTCTATTGTGGATTGCTGCACAGCTACACGCCCACGCAGTTCACAGGGATCACTGGCCGCAGCTAAATACAATTAATATCAAGGATACAGATCAGAGGACTGAGTGCAATTTGTCCAAGTTTACTGATGATAGAAAACTGGTGCGAGAATATTCTGTGAGGAGAACACCAAGAGGCTAAGAAGAGAGATAGACAGGTTAAGTGAGTGGGCAGAAAAGTGGCAGGTGGAATATCATGTGATGCATTGTGAAATTATCCCTTTGATAGGAAAAATAGAAAAGCTTTTTCTTGAAAAATGAGAAATTAATAGGTATGCAGAGGGATTTGAGTGTCCTTGTACATGAATCATAGAAAGTGAACACACAGGTCAATTCATTCATATGTGTTCTGTCCAAAGGCAGGGCCTAACTCTTTGTCCTGTTGATGCTTCATTCAAAGCTGTTTCCTTGGTAGCTGTTGCCAGTGGTAGTTTGTCATGACCTTTCTCGCTAGGCAGGCAGGGTGAGGAGGTAGGCCCCAAATGTACCTTAGCCAGAATGGGAATTGAACTTATACCGTTGGTATTATTCTGGACTGCACATTAACCATCGAAGCTAGCTGTTCCCGCCCCCGCCACCCCCCAACTCCCCCATAATTGGGAAGGCAAATCATATGTTAACCTTCATTAAAAAGAGGTTAGAGTGTAAGAGTGTCTTACTGCAATTGTATAGGTCGTTGGTGACATGATACCAGAAGCACTGAGTACAGTTTTTATCTCCTTATAAGGAAGGACGATACTTACATTGTGATTTCACTATATTGATTCCTGGAATAAGACAATTGTCCTGTGAGGGGAGACTGAGTAAACCAGGCTTATCTTTTTTATTGATATTTTGAAGAATAAGAGATAATCACAATGAAACATACAATTCTTGAAGATTGTAATAAATCAAGGGTGACTTGATGAGGCTAAAGAACAAAAGGCTTTTATATTTACAACAGGATCAGACAGAGTAACTGTCCTTTCTGGCTACCAACTGCGGATCCTCTCCTGGCCCGGGATACGCGCCCTCATTCTCGACTGGCTCAGCTTCCCGTCTCAACACTCCATAGGGTCCAGCCTGCCCACGTGATCCAAAGGGAATGCTCCCTTAAAGGGGCCACGCTACAGCAGAGCTGAAGCTGATCATCTGGAAATAAAGGATCAATCATTTCAGACTAAAATAAGGAGAGATTTATTCACTGAGCGCATTGGGAATCTTTGAATCCCTACCCCAGAGGGCTGTAGAGTCGCAGTTAGAAACATAGAAACATAGAAAACTACAGCACAAAACAGGCCCTTCGGCCCCACAAGTTGTGCCGAACATATCCCTACCTTTTAGGCCTACCTATAACCCTCCATCCTATTAAGTCCCATGTACTCATCCAGGAGTCTCTTAAAATACCCTATTGAGTTTGCCTCCACCACCACTGACGGCAGCCGATTGAGTTGTTGAGTATATTCATTGATAGATTTTTGGAAATCAGTGGATGCAAGGGTAGGGTGGAGGATTAACCATAATATTAGTAACTGACATAACAGGCTTGAGGGGCAATATTTTATTTATTAGTATCACAAGTAGGCTTATATTAACACTGCAATGAAGCTACTGTGAAAATCCCACAGTCACCACACTCCGATGCCCATTTGGGAATACTGAAGGAGAATTTAGCATGGCCAATGCACTTAACCAGCACGTTTTTTGGAGTGTGGGAGGAAACCAGAACACCCGGAGGAAACCCACGCAGACACGGGGAGAATATGCAGACTCTGCACAGACAGTGACCTAAGCCAGGAATCGAACTTGGGTCCCTGGCGCTGTGAAGCAGCAGTGCTAACCACTGTACCACTGTGCCACTCCTAATGGGGGGCACTGGGAATGAATTTTCAGAGGTGGTGGCAGAACAGCCGGAGAATCGAGGGCCAACAGCTGCTCACAATTGGAGATCCTGCAGCAAGGGTACTTGTGTTTCCTTTAAGCACACATGGAGGAAGTAACAAAACTACATCATGTAATCTTTTCCCCAGTCATATTGTTCCTTAAAATTGTAAATTGGAGGCTCTTATGAGGAAAACTCAAAGCCTTGAGATGTGGAGAAATGTGCTGAGGAACTGCCATAAAGATTGCAACAGGTTTTATTGGTATAAGAGTAATAATTACCACTAAATGACCTCTGACCCTGAAAATTTAATTTTACAGTGCTGATGTTAGTCGCTCAGAAGAAAATTAGTTTTGGGGATTTGAAAAATAATTGAAATCTGAAATTATTTTAGTTATCCTGTTTGTCTCTTGTCTCTCTCCCATATTCCTGTCTATATTTTACAATCCTTATTTCACCTTCTGTATATGATTTTAAAATAATGTACATTTCCTGCTATATTGTTCCTGGATTGAACTCTGTGGCCGGGATTTCATGCCCATGTTTGCCACATACGTAAGTGGCGACAGGAGTGCAGAAATCTCGCAAGAGACAAGATTCGTGCTGGTGAGATCTTGCGATGTGATTGCCCTGCCCAATGCCAGTAACGTAATGGGGCTCCCACCTTGCAATGACAGGAATCCCGATTAATTACATTTTAATATCACCACTGGGCTTCCCCGTGGTATCAGCCCCCCCCCCCCCCCCCCCCCCCACCCTTCCTCCCTGCCACCCCACATTCGGATCCCGCCTCTCGCTGATTTAATGCGAGGTTTACAACAGGTCTGGAGTAATGTGAATCAGGCAAAGAGAACTCGCCGAGAACACACAGATGCATAGAGCCCACAGGGGTGAAGAGGGTCATAATCTGATTGATTAAAGAGTTTTACAGTTGCTTGCATTGTGAACACACAGTGCAGATCCCTCGTAATGAGAACTGTACTGGAAAAATAGGAATTCTCCTCTAAGGTGACTCACCTGATGAAGGGGCATTGCTCCGAAAGCTCGTGTTACTAAATAAACCTGCTGGACTTTAACCTGTTGTTCTTTTAAGCATGTTAGCCCAGCTTTTGATACACATTAACTGCCAGCATAGATCTGGCAAGATTGAGTCTTGTGCACTCAGCTGAGATAAAAGGAAAACATATGGCATGAATATAGCTTCAGAAACCAACAATTCAGTCATTAGATATTCCTTTTTACTGTTGATTTCAAACACAGAAAGGTGAAGTAGTGAACTGAAATGGATTACTTTCCAATTAAGTTTAACCTGTAGCTTTATTCATTCATTGCATGTGGCCAGCATGAATTACCCATCCCTAATTATGCATAAGATCAAGCCCAAAGTGGGTGCAGTGCCTTATCTTGTCAGTCTGCATCTTGCTTTTTTTATTTGATTTATTAGTATACAGTGAAAAGTATTGTTTCTGGCATGTTATGCAGACAAAGCATACTGTACACAGAGAAGGAAAGGAAAGGTGCAGAATATAGTGTTACAGTCATAGCTAGGGTGTAAAGAAAGATCAACTTAATACAAGGTAGGTCCATTCAAAAGTCTGATGGCAACAAGGAAGAAGCTGTTCTTGAGTCGGGGTTGGCACGTGAGCTCAGACTTTTGTATACTTTTCCCGACGGAAGAGGGGGAAAGAGAGTATGTCCGAGGTGCGTGGGATCCTTGATTATGCTGGCTGCTTTTCTGAGGCAGCGGAAAATGTAGATAGAGTCAATGGATGGGAGGCTAATTTGCATGATGGACAGGGCTTCGATCACGATGCTTTGCAATTAATTGCGGTCTTTCTCATGGGGAACATAAATTGGATTCAATTGGATTTTGAATTTGGTTTGTGGAGCAAGCAAGGAATGGATTTGGCTCTGTCTGATCCACTCTGAGCTTTGGCTTTGTAACTTTAAGGATGGAGTAAAAATATTTTTTAAAAACTTGTTCAGAAAAGAAGAGGTGGTGATGAGCTGCCGTCTTGAACTGCGGCAGTCTGTCTGGTGAAGGTATTCCCTCAATGTTGTTAGGGAGGCAGTTACAGGATTGAAACAATGAAGAAACGGCACCCTGGGTGGCAGGATAGCACAGTGGTTAGCACTGCTGCCTCACAGCTCCAGGGTCCTGGGTTCGATTCCCGGCTTGGGTCACTGTTTGTGTGGAGTTTGCACGTTCTCCCCATGTCTGCGTGGATTTCCTCTGGGTGCTCTGGTTTCCTCCCACACTCCAAAGATGTGTGGGTTAGGTGCATTGGCCATGCTAAATTGCCCCTTAGTGTCCTGGGATACATAGGTTAGAGGGATTAGCGGGGTAAATATGTGAGGTTATGAGCATAGGGCCGAAGTGTGATTGTTGTCGGTGCAGACCCGATGGGCTGAATGGCCTCCTTCTGCACTGTAGGATTTCAATGATTCTTCTGTTCTAAATGATGAAATATTTCTAAGTCGGGGAAGTGTGTGATTTGGCGAGAAATGTATATGTGGTGGTTTTCAAGTTGGAGGGGATATAATGAAGTTATAATGAACCTTTTGTATAATCCTGATAAAGAATACAGTTTTGAAGTATGATGACTGCTAGCAATGAGGTAAAGAACGAGTGCTATTCCTCAATGATGGCCTGTGATCAACAACTAATTTCGGACCACTTCATCAAGATTTCAACCGTTGATTGTTTGACCATTGAGGAGATTATTTTGGAGATGTGGGTGGTGCAATAAATCTTAGTTGCCACTTTTTGCAGACAATTCAGTCTGTGGCTGAAAGTAGATTTTTCTACTGGGTATCCATCAGAGAGCAGTCAAAGTAATAAAGTAATGCTGAGTGTAATAAACCAACAACTCTTTTATTGTCATGCATGGGCTTAAATAGTTTTGTCAGAAAAAATTGACAATTTCTGTTGTTGCCATTTCTTTTCCAGCCACATATAACAGAAAATTAGATCATCAAATGCAATTATTTATATGTCTAAGCCCACCATTAACTTCAGTGATAAATCCCAGACTATTGAGAATGACGTGACAGAGAAGGTGAATTTGATATATGTACATATTTGATACATTCCACATTTATTTACATCGGTATATCAATTTTTGATCCATCGATTGAATTCATTAACTATCAGCTCTGTCGAATTGCAGTTTATTTGGCATTATTAAAAAGACCTCCTTATTAGACTGTATTGGTTTGCACACTTCCTTCTTGACCTTCTATCTCATTATTGATCTCTCTGCCATTTCACTTCATTCATTCAAATCTAGATGACAAAATATGGAGATTTTTCTGCAAGAAATCACATAGATTTTACACATTTTTCTGTCATCTCTGCCAGCATACCAATGCCCTGTGTGCGGGAGCAGGAGGGGAAGAACATCATGAATAAAATATGAAGAGCAGCAAAAGATAAAGACCAGTGGGTCCCAACCTTTTCCTTCATGCGGACCACTAGATCGTCATCAAATGTTTTTGGGGACCACAAGATTCGCAAGCTATTTTAAACAGTTTTTTTACAAAGCTTGTGGCTGATGTGAGTCAAACCTATATATAATGGGTATTAAAAGTGCAGCTATTTCTAATAGTTTATGGTTTTGGGGGTGGCACGGTGGCACAGTTGCTAGCACCCGTATTCAATGTGTGGTTTCTACACGTTTTCTTCATTCCTGCATGGGTCTCCTCTGGGTGCTTCAGTTTCCTCCCACGGTCCAAAGAGGCTAGGTGGATTGAACATACTAAATTGCTCCTTAGTGTCCCAAAATGTATTGTGGGTTAGTGGGGTAAATACGTGGGGTTATGGGGATAAGGCCTGGGCTAGTTGCTCTGCTGTAGATTTGGTGCAGACTCGATAGGCCAAATGGCCTTCTTTTGCATTGTAAGGATTCTATGATTCTAGTTTATTTATTAGTCACAAGCAGGCTTACACTAACATTGCAATGAAGCTACTGTGAAAATCCCCTAGTCGCCACACTCTAGCACCTGTTCAGGTACACTGAGGGAGAATTTAGCATGGCCAATGCACCTAACCAGCACGTCTTTTGGACTGTGGGAGGAAACTGGAGCATCCGGAGGAAACCCACGCAGACACGGGGAGAGCGTGCAAGTTCCAGACAGACTGTGACCCAAGCCAGGAATCGAACCTGGGATGCTGGCGCTGAAAGGCAACAGTGCTAAACGCTGTGCCACCATGCACCCTATATGATGCACACTCACAAATACATTGCACTCGTCATAGCACATTTACCTGCAGTAAGCCTGTTAGTGGAAAGAGATAACAATTAACTAATTAGAAGGCTGATGCTCTTTCGCAGACATCAAACGCTTCCAGGGATGAAAGTGTCAATCGGAGATCTGGTTCAATGTTAAGCGTATTCCGATGTTTGGTCTTCAAGGCGACAGGCCAGTTTCACAAAGTTAGGTTGCAGCAAATGGCATCAGAAACTTCATTGCCTTATCAGACAATTCTGGGCATTCCAAAGCAACTTTAAGCCAAAGGTCAGTCAGGTAATTCTGAGAAAATCCAGTTTTAAAGCACTGTCACAGACAGTTCCACAAGGCTGTCTTGCTCTCTATCGAAGTCAGTCTTGCGATGATGTTACCATCAAGGCTCGCAAAGAGATTTCGTATCCAGTTGAACTTTGTGTCGGGAACAGGGAAGCACTCATGTAGCTGCGTTAACAAACTTTACAGATGCCTCTGATGCCAAGTTTCACACTGGCCAAAAAATATTGACAGGTTCACAAATGAGCCATAATTTAACTTGTCAAGTCGTTTAGCCCACATCTCTACTTTCCTGATCGCCACTTCGATTTTGTCCTGCACATGAAAAGCTGGCACTGATTCTGCAATAAAATCATTGCTTAAGGTTATCTGCAGATTGGGAATTGCTGTCTGACTGCCCGGGGTTAATAATTTTGCATGGATTGATGCTGTTATGTCCTTTCATCACCATCTGCAACCTCTGAACAATGACGTGTCAGTTGTTGACCAGATTTAGTTCCTGTAGGAGGTGGAATTTGTTGATCAAAGCTCTTGGGAATGGTGGCTGCTGTGGCCAGTTCTGGACATGTTTTCAGCTCATTCTCTTTTAACCTGTCAAACAGATTTTCCCATTCAATCCGTGCCGCTAAGGAATCGAGCAAAAGGTCCACATTGTATGGTTCATCATAAGCTTTATCTGTGTATTTATTTGAGGTGACTTCCTCCAGCTGAACGTTGGAAAACAATGTGTCATTTAACCCAGCATTTCTGTTCCTCGTGGAGTCCTCCATTACTGTAGACACCTCATGCCTGAACGCAATCTCCATATTTTGATCAGATGAATGATCAACTGTACTGAGGAAGCAGAGCTCTGTTGAATCATTGCTTACCTGCATGTACTCATTGGAGGTAATAGACAGGAAGTCTATCTGCCTCTGGGACTTGGTGGCACTGATGCATCTTCAACCATGATTGTTTCGTTATTATCAAGAGAGCTTTGCAGTTCTCGCTTCTATTCTCCAAACATATTGCCAATTTCAGGAAGAATTTCTTTGATCAGGTCAAATCACTTTGTGGTTACATCCTCTTGCACTGTGCAAGATCCCACTAACAGCACAACACAAATCACATAACTGGTTGTCGGGTGCTGCAGTGAAGCTCTGAACACTTCCATCCTTTATCATTCATTCCTTTTGATTCAGATAGTGTGATTTAAGTTTGCTCGAGTCTCTTAGACTCCAAGAGACAGCCAGCAGTGACACTAAAGGCCAGCTCAGTGCTGCAGCCAAAGGAACCACCTCCGTGTGTGAGAACCCAGGAGCAGGGCTTTGTAACTCCTCCTACAGAACTCAGTGAGATGTATGGAGAAGCATGAGATCTGGGCACGATAGCACTGCAGCACTTGTCAAGGCTGGTATCCTTCATAATACTTGTCGTATTTCTTAAGTCCTGCAGTAAAAGGCCTTTCAATCTGTCCTGCTTAACAGGACAAAGAATTACATAAGAACTAAGAAATAGGAGTAGAAATAGACCCTATGACCCTTCTGGTGGCACAGTAGTTAGCACTCACAGTGCCAGGGACCCAGGTTCAATTCCGGCCATGGGGCACTGTCTGTGCGGAGTTTGCACATTCTCCCAGTGTCTGCATTGGTTTCCTCTGGATGCTCTGGTTTCCTCCCACACTCCAAAAATCTGTGGGTTAGGTTGATTGGCCATGCTAAATTGCCCTTTAGTGGCACAACATGTGTAGGTTAGGGGAATTAGAGGGATAAGTACATGGGCTTGCGGGGAATAGGGCAGGGGTGAGCCTGGGTGAGATGCCCTGTTGGAGAGTCGGTGCAGACTTGATGGACTGAATGGCCACCTTCTGTACTGTAAGGATTCTATGATTACTGCGGACATAGTTCAATACAATCATGGATGATCGTCTGCCTCAGCTCCACCTTCCTGTCCTCACCCGCTTCCGTTGATCCTTTCTGAGAGAGCAAAACTCTTTCTTAGTCTTGAATATATTCAACAATGGAGCATCTGCAACCCTCTGAAGTAAACAATTCCAAAGATTCACAACAGTGTGAGTGAATAAATTTCTCCCCATCTCACTCCTAAATCATTTTGATTTTCTGCCCCCATGTTTTTGTTTATTCATTTGTGGGACATGGGCATCGCTGGCTGACCAGCATTTATTGCCCATCCCTAGTTGCCCTTGGAGGACAGTTAAGAGTCAACCACATTGCTGTGGCTCTGGAGTTATATGTAGGCCAGACCAGGTAAGAATGGAAGATTTCCTTCCCTGACGGACATTAGTGAACCAGATCGGTTTTTCTGACAATCGACAATGGTTTCACAGTCATCAGTAGATTCTTAATTCCAGAAATGTTTTATTGAATTCAAATTCCACCATCTGCCATGGTGGGATTCGAACCCGGGCCCCCAGAACATTAGCTGAGTTTCTGGATTAATAGTCTAGCGATAATACCATTAGGCCATCGCCTAGTTCTAGATTGTTCTAGATTTCAAAGCAATGGGAAATAACCTCTCAATGACTGCCCTGTCAAACTGCTTCAGAATCCTGTGTGTGTTTCAATGAGATCATCCCTCAGTCTGCTCCTCAATTCCAGAGAGTCTCAAATGAATTTATTCAGCCTCTCATCATAGGACAATCCTCTCATCCCAGAAACAAATCAACTGGACCTTTGCTGTACCACTTCCAAGGCAAGAATATCCTTCCTTAGATATGGAGGCCAAAACTGTGTACAGCATTCCATGGTATGGTTACACCAATGCCCTATACAACTGTAGTAATTGTACTTCAGTCCTTTGCCTTCATAAAGGCTTGCAGTTCCTGTAAGTTAACATTGTGTTCCTTATTCGACGTACACTTAACACCAACATTTAGAAGATTCACATCTTTAAAAAAATGGCTTTTCAATTCTTACTAACATATCACAAATGATATCACATTTCCCCACTTTGTATTCCATCTGCCAATTGTCCACTCCTGGAACCAATCTATATGTGTCATCTTGATAGCATGCATTCTCACATGGTTTTGTATCATCAGTAAACTTGGATATACTATTCCCGACCTAATAGCTGCTCTTGTAGCCATAGTATTTATATGGCTAGTCCAGTTGAGTTTCTGGTCAATGGTAACCCCCAGGATGTTGATGGTGGGAGATGCATTGGTAATGTTATTGAAAGCCTTGTTTCCTCTAGAAGCCCTCTCCTCAAGTGTGAATGCTACATGACTTCAAATTCAAAGGAAACTTTTCCTCTTAATTTTTCTAGATTTTAACTCTTGGGGGAATAATTTTGAACTTTGTTGCTTGCCCACCCAATTTAGAATGCCCTTGACTTGCATCCTTTTACCCCATCACAGAGTCAACCTGAGAGGAAAATTCAACTCTTCATCGCAGTTTTTCCCTTCTTTCGAATCTACACATCAGCATCGTATAAATGTGGACATGAAATGTGGCTGGAGCTCACCTTTGACCTCTGGCTTGTCAGAAGTTGTGTGATTCTTGATTATGTGTCACCCACCATCACAGCTGAGTTCTTCAGATGTCAAATGTGTTTCAATGTGAGCACGGTAAATCATTGGACTGGAAGCAAACTCAGATGATGTGGCTTTGAGCAGATTGACTCGACCTGCTACTGTAAACCTGATTACATCTATCCAGACTTTGACAGATATTCATAACTGCTGAACAAATATAGAATATCACCGTGAAATACTTGCCATATTACTGGATGGATCTCCATTTCTCTCTGGGAGAATTAGTAGTCGATGGAGGAGTAGATGTGGAAATCTGTCAGATTTTAAAGTTCAGACGTATTTATTTCCCTCCATCCATTTTGCAATTATTTATAACCATCGTCTTTTGTTGTAAGAAGAGCCAGGAATTTCCACTCATGTCCGCGGTGGGCGTCATGGCAGAGAGTCAGGTCATTGGTGTAATGTAAAACCAGTTTGTGATAGTGCCATTAAGCCTGCAATGGCGGGTCGTGTTTCCTGCTGTGCAATGTTGGGAATGTATTTGGTATATCTTTTAATGTTATGAATACTTATTAAAAGGGCTGGTGGCTGGAATCTTCCCCCCTCCCCCCCGCAACACTGGATCAATGGAGCATTGGTGTACACTTAGATCAACATGTTTCACAGCATTATGTATGTGAAGTGTACTTGGCAACATGCACTTTGCTCAGGACTTCAAGATTCTTCCACCCAGCTTGCATTTCACAGTACTCATAGCACCTTGAATTCAGGACCAAGCTTCTCTGCCAGCACCACATCGCTTTCAAGGGGGGTAGTGTTCAACGGGCAAGGCTCTACCTAGCGCAGTAGCGATAAGGTAGGGCTGGCTTTGACTCTGCTGTAAGGCAAGACCTCCACTCAGGAACAGGAGTAAGTGTCCAGAGGCATGTGGGGGGGTGAGGGGGGGGGGGGGGGGGGGGCGGTGGGGGCTCCTGGGTGAGGGCTCCATTCGGAAATGGGGTGTGGGGGTAAGTGTCCAGGGGTGGGAAGGGCACTCTTCGAGAACAGCGGGTAAGTGTCTGGAGACATGGGAAGGAGTTGCTTGGGTGGGGCCTCCATTCAGGAACACGGTTAAGAGTGGTCAAAGGCATGGGAAGCTGCTGCAAGGTGTGGGTAGGGGCAAAGAGTGGGGAAGGTAGGACTCATACAAATGACTGGGGCAATGTGGGGGAGAAGCATCTTCTGCACCTGAATAAGGAGAGAGCTTTAACAGAATGACATGTGCAACTTGGGGCCAGAATTGAAGGCTGGCGAACTGAAGAAATGTGTCACTACACTTTACATTGCTTATCTTGCCAAAATTCTCCTTGCCCCAGTCCAGGGAGAGAGTGAGCATGATAGTCCAATCTGAGTAATGCCCAGAATGCTGTCTGCAGGGCACGGATATAACATCATATGTGTCGTCCCAGAGGGTCTCAAGCACAATATTGGGCTGCGGATGGCACACTCAATCTGGGGAAGCAGCTGCAGATGGGGAAAATGTCGTGTGAGGATACTGCAAGGTCTCAGGAGTGGGTTGGTGTGGGAGTTTATAAATCTCACTTAGTCAGAGGCCTGTAGATGGGGAAGGACAAGGTCTATCCAGGTCACAGATACATTCGAGATCACAACGGGATCAAGGAATAGAGTGGGAGGATTGCGACATCTTAGAGTGAGAGAAACCTCAACATCATGCTCCACCAGGACGTAGGGACGGAGCTCCACATTCAGACAGGGAGAAGCCAAACTGGACAGGCACTGAGACCTCAGCACCACCATCTTACAACATGAAGCGATGGAGGAGAAAGAAATGGAAATGAGGATAAACTCAGCTGCTGGGTGCCCTGAGGGGCTCTTGGACGGTTGGTGCATTGCATTGGGAGATCGAGTAAAGGGTCACACAACAGTGCCAGATGAGGTGAGAGGCACAGCTAAGACAAGTTTGGAGTCCTTCATTCACAATGCAGGGAATCAGGAAAGATACCAATGAAGGGCAGTTATGCGAGACTAATCCTGGAATTAATCGCCGAGTTCACAGCTTCAAAATTCCCAGAGCAAGAAGGAAGTCAGGAACAATTGAACGACTGGACAAACCTCAGCTGCTGGTTGCAATCTCTCCACTAGCAGGTTCACACATGAGAAGCCACCTCCAACACACTCCCCACACCCCCCAACCACCCCTCAGCCTCCTCCCCACCCTTCACTTCATCACAGTTCCTGACTAAACAATGAATGCCAAAGAGTTTAGTTTCCTCATCTAAGGGTGGGGGAAGGGTAACCTTGAAAGGCACCCTGTGCTGGGCAGGATTTCAGGGGTTAATATTTGGCTCCACTATAATCAACCCCTTAAGCCCACAGCCACTCATTAGCTATAGAAAGAAAAAGGACCAGTGGAAGCCCATGTTGATTCATGTTTTTTTCTCATTGATATTGCAGAGAGGAGACCATCAGGAAGATGGAGGCTGGATTTATTGCTGCCTGAATAATCACAAACAGGAAGGACATAAGCAGGAGCAGTGGCAAGCTCACCAAAGGGAGGAGCTTTACCCTCATTAGCAAGAGGCAGCAGAGACCCCTCTGCACACAGAGGATGAAACTCACAGAATTGTCATGCATCGGTGTCTTGCAAAACAGAGGGTATATAGGATTTGTGTGCTTTTTCTGCGGCTGAGCAAGAGACACTGCCACCGATGTCTCTGCATGGCTAGGGAAGGACCTAGTGGCTCACATCTGCCACATTCTGCAGCAGTGGTGGTGTTATGGGGACTGGGAGGGCATCCATTGCCAGTGGTTCTGAAAGTCACTGTCGCTATTAACTGCTACACCATTGGCTCTTTTGAGGCTCAACTGGGACCCTCTGCGGGATCGCTCAAGCTTCCATACATAAGTGCATCTTGGAGGATGCCCTTTTTGGCAAGGTCCACAATTATGTGCACTTTGAGAGAGATCAAGCAGGCCAGGATGCCAGAGCACTGGGTTTCACAGTGAGTTATAATATTCCACAGGTGCAGGGCACCATTGACTGCACTCATGTGGCTATAAGATCTCCCTGGCAATAGGCACTCCAGTATATTAATAGGAAAAATTTCTACTCACTGAATGCACAGCTAGTTTGTGACCATAACAAGCAAATCCTGCAGCTTTGAGTAAGATATCACAGAAGCATTCACGATTGCTACTTCTTGAGGAGATTGTTGATTTCAGACATCTTCAAGGATTGCACAGTATCCAGGATTGGCACCTCGGGGACAAAGGGTACTTGCAAAGGACACGGCTGGCGATGCCTGTGTGCAGCCACAAACTGCAACTGAGAGAAGGTACAACAATGTTCAGGTTGCTACTGGAGTATCGGTGGAGCACACCATAGGCATTTTAACAATGCAATCCCAATGTCTGGACAGATCACTGCAGCATGATCCCAGAGAATGTCACAGATCATGTCTTGCTGTGCACTTCACCACCTGGTGATGCAAAGGGAGAGGAGCTGCCAGATGCTGAAATGGAGGAGCTACACATCTCCTCCAATGAGGTTTACAGCAAAACGGGTGAGGGTCGTGAGGTGGAGGAAGCCAAGGCTGCAGGGGAAGAGGCCATAGCATAGGCCAGATGAGGTAGGTGTGCCCATGATGAAGGGCACTTGTCTGAGGGGATACTCACTACTGCTCATCCTCATTCTGCAATCTGGTGGCTATGTGGGCCACATAGCCACCAGATTGCAGGATGAGGATGAGCAGTAGTGAGTATCCCCTCAGACAAGTGCCCTCCATCATGGGTCCACATGAAAGCCAGCGTGGCTATCCTCACATTTCAACCGTCCATTTCACAATGCCTCTTATTGGACACATACATTGTGCTCTCCAGGCTGGCCCTGGCTAACTGTAGCAGGAATGAAGCCCTCAAGCAGACATGTACTTAATAATAAATAAAAGAGCACATGTCAGCCTCACTACGTCCTCGCCCCTGTCTAATTGCTTCCCTCAGCAATGTGTCAAGCTACTACATGTGCTTCTGGAGTTTGCTCAGAGGCTGCTCATGCAACCAATCAGAACATCTGGAACCTGAGTGAATAGAAACAACAGTGTATCTTCCTAACCAATCAGAAATATGCAGTGGAAAGGTATACCATATGTCTTCTTAACCACTTTATCCACTTGCCCTGCTATCTTAATGGACCAGTGTACATGCACACCAAGGTCCCTCTGATCCTTACTGCTTCCCAGTGTCCCATTCATCATGTATTCCCTTGCCTTGTTTGTCCTGTCCAAGTGCATCGCCTCACACTTATCCGGATTGAATTCCATTTGCCACTGATCAGCCCATCTGACCAGCCCTCCTATATCCTCCTGTAATCTAAGGCTATCCTCCTCATTGTTTACCACCTTACTGCTCCGCGAACTTACTGATCAACCCTCCTACATTTAAGTGTAAATCCTTTATATAAACCAGATGTTACATTTGGAAATCTAATGGTGGAGCACTGCGACTTGTATAACATCTCTTGGATATTAGTGTTTTACTGCACGTCTGCCCTTTGCTTGAAGTTGCTGCCCCTTTGGTACATTAATAGCACCGAGCACCATTAGCCTCACCATTATTTTGACAGAAAAGTCAGAGTCGTTTATTAAAATGAATCAGATTGTGAAGACTGTCCTGTTGCATCATTATTAGTTAATTTTCTTTCTATTTTTGGTCTTGTTTAATTTCCATGATCGCTTGTTTTGTAATTGTTGAATTATTTCAATAAGAATCTTTCTTTGAAATAAAGACAAAATAAGAATTTCTATGTTCTGTTGCAAGACTTCTCAGTGAAAGAAAAACCAAATTGTTTTATAGACAGGGACACACTTTCTTTGAAGTGTTGCCACTATTGTGATGTTGGAAACACGGCAACGAATGTACAACAAACTGCAATATGACAACATACATTGTAATATACATACAATATGATAATATACATAGTGTGTTGGTGGCATGGTGGCACAGTGGTTAGTACTGCTGCCTCACAGTGCCAGGGCCTGGGTTCAATTGTGGCCTTGGGTGACTGTGCTGAGTTTGCACATTGGCCCGATGTCTGTGTTTCCGACCCGCTGCGCTGGTTAAGTAGCGTTGCGAGGCGGAAAATATAAGTGAGAGGCAGAAAACCAGGTCTGTACCCGATTTCTCACCTCTCGTCCTTTTCTGTAGGTGAAATCAGCTTCACGCCATGAGTTAAATATTAATGACATTCTGCCATTAACGAGCCCGGGACACAATAGTCCGGGCTCACTTACCTTTACCACCTCGCCGGTGGAGGTCCTCACAGGAAGGATCACAGATGGTGCCCACCAATGGGGACCAGATGTGATGGCCTTGCTGGTGAGACCATAAGCCATTGAAGCCCCCTGGGTGGTTGTGGCAGGGCTTGGCCTGGGACCCTGCCAATTCCAGCCTAGTACCCTGGAGGGGGTGGAGGGGGATGTCCGTAGGGGGAGTGACAGATCTGCCAGTACACAGTGTATACGGTATACTGATAGATTAGGGTGCCTGCACACTGGCGCATCTAGTGCTCAGCAGCCGGCTTCCTGGCACGCTGAGACGCTACCTTACTGGTGAGATTCCCACTATGGCCTCTGTATTGCACAGTATGCTGTAAATTAGCACCACTTACCTCGCTGGAAAAACAGGTGAGAAAACCTCCCATTTCCACAATTTTTCTTAGAATTTGTCTGAGAAAATTTCACCCGTCACTGTGTGACACACCCTCAGTACTGCGCTGGAGTATCAGCCTCGATTTTTATGCTCAAACCCTGGAATAGGAGCACGTTTTGGACTTTGTTTGATTTCCCTTGCCAATGGAAAAGAGAAGCAAGCTGAGCATGAACCTGTGATCAGAGGTGAGAGTGAACCACAGCTGACAGATTGTCTTATTAATCTTCGGCAGTATCACAAAATGACAGACTCTGATGCATAGATTGTTTCACACTCAGCTCGACTTTTCTTATGATTGGTGAGGGAAATAAAGTGGAGCCCAAAATGTGTTCCCAATTTTCTGGTGCCCATTTTGTGCTGCCACCCAAGATGAATTTATGGCCTCTTCATGCCATTGAAGAGTCAATTATCTGGTACTGGCACAGTGCCAATGAGACCGGGTCAAAATACACAGAGTGCACATTTTCCCAGACCGGCTCTGAACACTCATTGACCAATGTTTTGCCAGGGTTCCTTCGTGCCACACTCAACTGAATGCTGATGTGAGGTCAGTGAGTCTCACTTCTCTCCTAACATTAAATTTTTAATTCTATAGCTGGATCAAGATTGTGACCAACTGAATGTCAATGTGTTACATATGAATAGGTTTTGGTGGATGATATTAACGATGACTCCTCTTGTCACTTTGTACTATCGAGAAGATGCACTGCAGCAATTCACAAAAGATCCTTAGACAGCAGCTTCCAAACCCATGACCACGTCCATCTAGAAGGACAAGGACAGTAGATACATGGGAACACCACCAAGCCCCAAGCCACTCACCCTCCTGATTTGAAAATGTTCCTTCGCAGTTGTTGGGTCAAAATTTTGGAATTTCCTCCCCTGGTGGCATTATGGGTCAATCCACAAGACGTGGACTGCAGCGATTCAAGAAGGCAGTTCACCACCACCTTCTCAAGGGCAACTAGGGATGGGCAATAAATGCTGACCAGCCAGCAACGCCCATGTCCCATGAATGAATGAAAAAAAATGATTGGAAAGCATGCGACAGAATATTAATTGGCATAGTTTGATGTGTCTTTTTTTGTGAACAGGCCATAGCTAGGCAATGTTGCTAAGTAGATGCCTGTATTGCAGCTAAATTGGAACAGTTTTGTTTGGGTAATATTTTTGGAACATATAACCCCAGGAGTATCAAGAGCACTTGACTGTTTACTAACCCCATTGTGGAGTGAATGGGATTGGTTGAGCACTGACATCTATGACGTTTGAGAGCTTGAGAAAAGACCAATTAAGTTTGTTAACGCCGCACATTTTGCACAGTCCAGGTGGGCTTCCAAGATCCCATTGTTTGACATAGAGTCATAGAGGTTTACAGCAGAGAAACAGGCCCTTCGGCCCAACTTGTCCATGCCGTCCTTTTTTTTAAACCCCCAAGCTAATCCCAATTGCCCGCATTTGGCCCATATCCCTCCATACCCATCTTACCCATGTAACTGTCGAATTGCTTTTAAAAGACAAAATTATACCCGCCTCTACTACTACCTCTGGCAGCTTGTTCCAGACACTCACCACCCTCTGTGTGAAAAACCTGCCCCTCTGGACACTTTTGTATCTCTCCCCTGTCACCGTAAACCTATGCCCTCTAGTTTTAGACTCCCCTGCCTTTGGGAAAAGATATTGACTATCTAGCTAATCTGTGCCCCTCATTATTTTATAGACCTCTATAAGATCACCCCTCAGCCTCCTACGCTCCAGAGAAAAAAGTCCCAGTCTATCCAGCCTCTCCTTATAACTCAATCCATCAAGTCCCGGTAGCATCCTAGGAAATCTTTTCTGCACTCTTTCTAGTTTAATAATATCCTTTCTATAATAGGGTGACCAGAACTGTGCACAGTATTCCAAGTGTAGCCCTACCAATGTCTTGTACAACTTCAACAAGATGTCCCAACTCCTGTATTCAATGTTCTGACCAATGAAGCCAAGCATCCTGAATGCCTTCTTCACCACTCTGTCCACCTGTGACTCCACTTTCAAGGAGCTATGAACATGTACCCCGAGATCTCTTTGTTCTGTAACTCTCCCCAATGTCCTACCATTAACTGAGTAAGTCCTGCCCTGGTTCAATCTACCAAAATGCATCACCTCGCATTTATCTAAATTAAACTCCATCTGTCATTCGTCAGCCCACTGGGCCAATTGATCAAGATCCCATTGCAATCGGAGATAACCTTCTTCACTTTCCACTAAGCCACCAATCTTGATGTCACTGCAAACTTACTAACCATGCCTCCTATATTCTCATACAAATCATTTCGATAAATGACAAATAACAGTGGACCCAGCACTGATCCCTGAGGCACACCGCTGGTCACAGGCCTCCAGTTTGAAAAACAACCCTCTACAACCATCCTCTGGCTTCTGTCATCAAGCCAATTTTGTATCCATTTAGCTACCTCAGCCTGGATCCTGTGAGATTTAACCTTATGCAACAACCTACCATGCGGTACCTTGTCAAAGGCCTTGCTAAAGTCCACGTAAACAACATCAACTGCACTGCCCTCATCTACCTTCTTGGTTACCCCTTCAAAAAACTCAATCAAATTTGAGACACATGATTTTCTACTCACAAAACCATACTGTCTGTCCCTAATCAGTCCTTGCATCTCTAAATGCCTGCAGATCCTGTCTCTCAAAATACCTTCCAACAACTTACAGATGTGAGGCTCACTGGCCTGTAGTTCCCAGGCTTTTCCCTGCAGTCCTTTTTCAACAAAGGTACAACATTTGCCACCCTTCAGGCACCTCACCTGTGACTATCGATGATTCAAATATCTCTGTTAGGGGACCCGCAATTTCGTCCCTAGCTCCCACAATGTCCTGGAATATACTTCATCAGGTCCGGGGATTTATCTACCTTGATGCGCTTTAAGACTTCCAGCACCTCTTTCTCTGTAATATGTACACTTCTCAAGACATCACTATTTCCCCAAGTTCCCTAACATCCATGCTTTTCTCAACAGTAAATACTGATGAGAAATATTCATTTAGGATCTCACCCATCTCTTGTGGATCCGCACATAGATGACCTTGTTGATCCTTAAGAGGCCCTACTCTCTCCCTAGTTACTCTTTTGCCCTTTATGTATTTGTAGAAACTCTTCGGATTCTCCTTTGCCTTATCTGACAAAACAATCTCATGTCCCCTTTTTGCCCTCCTGATTTCTCTCTTAACTCTACTCCTAAACCCCCTATACACTTCAAGGGATTCATTTGATCCCAGCTGCCTATGCATGTCATGTGCCTCCTTCTTCTTCATGACCAGGGCTTCAATATCCCGAGTCATCCAGGGTTCCCTACTTCTGCCAGCCTTGCCCTTCACTCTAAGAGGAATGTGCTTACCCTGAACCCTGGTTAACACACTTTTGTGTGTTAGGCGTGAAGAAGGACAGGTTATTTCTCCCAGTGACCTGGCCCACAATCATCCCTCAAACCACACTATCAAAGACAGATTATCGGCCATTTACCTCATTGATGTTTGTTGGGTCTTGCTGGAGGCAACTGAATTGCCATGAATTGCCAGCTCTGACGAAGGGTTATCCAGACTCAAAACATTGGCTTTATTCTCTCCCCACAGATGCTGTCAGACTTGCTGAGATTTTCCAGCATTTTCTGTTTTTGTTGCCACATATGCCTACTTTACAACACTTTGTAAGTACTTCATTGGCTCTGAAGCAAGTTTAGATGTCCTCAGAATGTGAATATAATATATATAAATATATATTATTTATACTCCCTATAAGTATATATATAAATATATATATTATGGACATACTTTTTTTCCTAACTTAGTTGCACCTATGGAGTGTATCAATGGTAGGAGAAGAAACTTAATTAAATTTGAAGGGATGGAAACAATTAAAGTAGGTTGTCACAAAGAGGTACGTTCCTGAGTGAAATGCGCATGAGGAGGATTTTCCTCTGCGCCACTGTGCCCATAACACTAGCTTGACTACAAGAAGATGCAGCTTGTTTCAGTTAGCATCTGACTGTTAGCAGTCCCTGCACGTGAACCAGCTCAATGTTGTTCTGTGTCCTTGCAACAGATAAGAGCTTGTTACCTTTCCATTCCTTTCACAATGTCCCACCACAGTTATATGCAGAAATAGTTGGTGGCACCTTGACAGGTATAGTCAAACAGGTAATGCTGGCTTCAAGATCACTCTGACATATCTTCCTACATACTGGCCTAAAAGTGGCCTTCTCTGGCTCTGTACTTTCCAGTGTTCCATTGCCCTCCGCACTCAGTTCTGTTACCTTACATGCAGCGATGATTTTAAATGGCCTTGGATCTGCTGACCTTTCTGCTGTTTGTTATATATAACCAACAAAACTGTGAACTAATTGAAACTTGCTTTTAAGCATCAACTGTACTGGATTCTGAGCACTTACCTGTTACTGAAACAAAAAACAGGAAATGCTTGAAAATCTCAGCAGGTCTGTGGAGAGAGAATAGAGCGTTTTGAGTCTGAATGATCCTTCATCAGAGCAAAGACAAAGCAAATAGGATGGGATTTATACTGTAGACGAGATGGGAAGCGAGATTTAGAAGTGGACAAATGAAACGATAGAAAAAATTAAAATTTAAAATACATAATTAGAATATAAAGTAATAAAAATTAAAAAGAAAACTGCTAGCGCATTCAGCCTCAGCGGCGGGCCACTGTTGAACACAATCACTCACTCAACTTCAGCGCCCACCTGCCCCGTTTCATTTCTTGCCCCCACTTTTGAGATCTTCCAGCTCCACACTGATGGACTTTCACTTGGTGGTGAGAATCCAACAGACTGCAGTGCATCGTGACTAACTCCAGACAAAAAGAAATAGGTCGCAACGAGGGAAGATTTAAAGGAGTGGGTGGAAGTCCTGTTCTGCTTAAAGTCTGCGTTTAAAGAAGAACCGATTCAATGATCAAAGACTGAAACACACATTTCATGTCCTATTATTCTTAGCTATATTGTTCTCACAAATTAGCTAGTCTACAGTGTTATTTGTCAGCGGTACATATTGGATGCAGGAGAACCCATCAGGGTACAAAATCTGACACTTCACTTGCATACTCACGGCTGAATAAATATGAGTAAAGAAATTACTTTTGTCTCTGAGTGGGAATAATTAAGCCGGTTTTAGTATTCAAATGCTAGATATGAAAAATGTAGATTTAATTACCTCATTGCACTTTGGATCTTCGTCAAGTATTCAATTATGGAGATTCATCAATCCACAGTCAATGCACAGTGTGGCTTCATTTTTCCAACCCATCAATTTGAAGCCAATTTAATAAATGTAATATTAGTTAATTGGTGACTCCTGCTTATGATAATCAGTCAGATGTTTGAGCACCAAGTAACCTTATAGGTTTTTAAAGTCGGCAATTTACTGCTGTAAGAATGATAATAGTGAAAGTTGAAAATCTATAAATTGTCCAAGGATCCGGCACCAAATTTCTCCTAAGTTAGCGCCTATAGGAGATATTAAATGATGATATTTTGTAACACCCAAAGCAGACTGTAGTAGCTGGCCCTTTAAGGAATGGAGACCTGGGGGATTCATGTGACCTGATGCCCAATTGGGAACGAATTTGGGAATCTTGGTGCAGAGTGCAGGCTTGTACAGCCAGAGTGGTTTGAGAGTGGGAAGTGTTAAAATTGTTAAAAGTACTCTGTGTATACATATATATATATATATGTGTGTGTGCATATATCTGTTTATAAGTAAATCATTGTAGTTTGTTAAATACTAACAGCTGGTTGCCAGTCCTTCCAATTATTACACAGACAAAATATTGAGTCATAAATTTAGAATCCAGACCACCAAATGCAGAAATAATTCTGACATTTCGAGATCATGTGCCACTGAACAGCTGTATAACTTCAAATAGAATGGGGCAATCTTGAGCCCATGCTCGTTGTCTGCAGGCTCAAGATTCGGCGAAACCCTGGAAGTCGCGGATCTTGCTGGTGAGATCGCGACTTCCGATTTTTGCCGCCCCTTGCCGGGCATGAACCTGATTTACATTCATTTTAACATATTTAAATATAATTAAACACCATCCCCCCCCCACCAAATATTGACCCCCTGCCATATATTCAAACTGTTCCGACGTGACATTACATCAGTGGGGTTGGCAACAGGTTCACCCTGACATGAACCTTCCTTTACACCCCACCTTGGGGAGTGTAAAAGAAGGTATGGTCCCCGGGAGACAGTGCCATTGCCAGGTAGCGGCCTGCCAATGCCCCCTGGAAGCACTAACCTGGCAGTGTTAACCTGGCAATGCCAATCCGTGCTAGGGGGACAATGCCAGGGGCAGATCCCAGTAGGAGCCTCATTGTTTGCGGGATCCATTTATTTGTGGTGGTGGGCGGGAGTGGACGTGGAAGCTGGATTGCTGGCGAGGCCATTTGGCGGCAGCTGTGGGGCGGGGGAGTGGGCGGGGTGGCAGCATTGACTGTGTGGATAGGAGCTTAAGGAAAATTGGTTGGGAGGGAGGGCAGTGCCAGTGCCAATCAGTGGGGGATGAATACCGGCTCTGATTGGTTTCAGGAAATGGGGCGTGTGAATGCCAGTTCCGATTGAGAGGTGAGGAGAGCCCCTGGGACCTCTGTGGTGGGCTGGGGGGAGATCATTGTTTCTCCTGATCGGGGCACCCTTTAAACATGGTGGCCTGATCTCAGTGCAGCCAGGCTTTGCCAGTGTCTTGAAGCCCCATCCTCCAAATTGATGTTGTGAAACATGCCCGCCTGTTTATTTGCCTGCCTTGTGGCAGAGTGTGGTAAGATCTGGAGAGAAAACCGGTGTGTTTCTCTGGAGAGTAACATGCCATTTTTCACGCTGGAAACAACATTCTGCCATTTTCTGGTAAGATTTTGCCCAAAATATTTTGTAACATAGTTCAAAGTAACAAAGTATGCAACAAAATAAGGGATCAATAATCCTATGATGCTGAAAACTGGTTATTGAAAATTATAAACACAAATGTTATGCAAAACACAAAACCACCAAAGGGCCTTGATTCACATCTGGCGAATCTCCATAAGGAGTGCCTCAGAGGTCTAGACATGAGTTAGAACAGCGATGCATTGACTTGAGCAGGAGATCCACACATCATTGGGTCTTCAGGGAATCCTTAAACTGGGAATTCCCACTTCTCCAACCTCATTGTTCCAGCGTAACTTTGGAGGCTAATCTGTTGAGTGAGATGAGATGCACTTCAGAAGGACATAAATGGGCCTGACGTCCAAGCGAGGGAAGCCGCCTTGATTCCTGAAGAAGTCGCATAGCAGTCACATGCAGAATAAAAAAATAACCAATTTGACACATCAGCCATTTTCAGCCCCTTTTCTTTACAATCACTACTCTGTTTTATTCTCAAGCAAACATTTCTTTTACTGTAAAACCATAAAATAAAGAGCAATTTACTTTTTATAAGCCAGTTCAGATGATTGTCACACTACTAAAAAAATCGCTAAATGTAGACTAGCCATGCTAGTCCTTCCTGTCTGTTGAATTAAGCTGAGAGGTTGGAAGTAAATCACAAAGTAAATAATCTTTGTTTTATCTTGTCTGAATGAGGGTGTAAGAGCTGTGAAAAAAGGAGTTAAATGAAAGATGTGACATGATAACAAATAAAAATTGCTTTTAGCATTTTATTGTCTCCTCTTTGGAATGTTTTACCATTTTCAAAGTGACTAATATCATTTTTAAATGTTTTTTTTTCTTACATTGATACGATTATTTCAAATGCTTAAGATGCAGATAGCATTCATAAGGACAAAACCGTTAGGGGGGGGGGGAAATTGAATGAAAAAGGGGATCGTGATGCATGATATTCCCTGCCCATTGATTCGATGCAGGTAACACCCTAATCTTATGCTGCCTGCTCCTTTATGTGATTGTAACAAAACATGCTGTTGAGTCGCTGGATACTTGAGTAGGTTTTCAAACTAATCTGCGCTAGTTAAGGATAGCCCGCATCTCTTACTATAGGTGGTATTTATTTGGTTGGAGCATGTGGTGGAATACATCGCACCAGGGACATTGATCTGAACAAGACACAGGAATGACACAGGAACGGCAGAACGGCAGAGCTCAGGTTACAAGCTTCTCTGACACAGGCCTGGAGGCCTTTTTGCAGGAGGCCAACAGGAGGAGACCCTCCAAATGAATTCTGGGAAGGCAATGGGAGCAGATAGCTGAGGACGTCAATACCAGGAGTGCAGCTTCGAGGACTTGGATGCAGTGCTGAAAGAAGTTCAATGACCTCACAAAGTGGTCAAGCTCTCCAAGTGACATAACGCACCGACTGCACTCACACTCTGCTCAATAGACCACATCCCCAATCTCTCACCAACGAACAATCCCCATCAACCTTGACTCATTGTTCCCATACACTCAGCGCTGTTAGAAAACTCACACCCACATCTCACAGCTCGCACACACTGCCAGCTATTCGACCATGACCGCCACATCACCTAAATATATTGCAGCACACTCATTAACAGTTTCCCTCTGAAGGCAGCAGCAAACTGACACAGCTAGATGTGCTCACACTGATAGAGGAGACAGCACTCACAGAATCTGCAAGTGGTGTATCACTGGACATAAATGGCCTGTTATGAGGCCAATGGAAATGGGTAGCACATGTGCCAACTTCCAGAGCTTGTCCACTGATTTAGCTGTTAAAATTAGGATTTTGATGAGGAAGCATGCAAACAAATGTTGATAGGTATCCTCAATGAAATGCCTGGTGCATTGGGAAGCCTGCCAGAAAGCCTATAATCAATGTGAAAAAGCATCGTAGAGTCCAGCAGTAATCCTGTATGCTCTGAGATGCAGAGGGATCTGGGTGCCGCAGTGCATGATCACAGAAGGTTCGTATGCAAGTACAGCAAGCAATTAGGGAAGCTAAAAGAATGCTACTTTTTATTGCAAAGGGAATTGAATGCAAATTATGCTTCGTTAAACAGCGAACTAGTGAGACCACATCTGCAGTACCGTGTACTGTATTTGGTCTCCTTATTTAAGGAAAGAAGTAAATGTGTTAGAAATAGTTAAGAGAATGTTTGGTAGACTAATACCAAGAATGGGAGGTTATCTTATGAGGAAAGGTTGGACAGGCTAGGATTATACCTGTTGTTTAGAAGAGTAAGAGGTGACTTGTTTGAAACAAATCACATCCTGAGGGTGGATATAGAGAGGACGTTTCCTCTTGTGGGAGAATCTAGAACTAGGGAGTCATTGTTTAAAAATAAGGGGTCACCCATTTAAGACAGAGACGAGGGAAAAAAATATTTCTGAGTGTTATGAGTCTTTGGAAATCTCTTCCTCGAAAGGTGGTAACCTTTGAATATTTTTAAGATGGGACAGGGAGATTCTTGATTAACTAGGGGTATATCTTTGCATTCAGATGCAGTGGCCACAAAGCAAGATGTGGGCGCAATTCTCCCAAAAATGTGTTGAATTCGCATAAAAACTGGAGTAAATCCTGCTGGTTTTTTCAGCAGGATTTTCAAAATGTATCTCCCACACTCTGTGCACTACAGAGTGCACTAGTGTGAATCCCATTGAAAATCAGTGGGCGGGGCAATGCCCGATCCCGGTGGCAGTGCCAAGGTGCCCCATGGGCATTGCCGCTTTGCCCCTTGTGCAGTGCCTGTGGGCCCAGGCTGGCAATGTATTCCCTTCTACTGACATAGACTGTCAATGACCTGCCTTATACAGCAGTGGGCAGCAAGCTAGCAGGCAGCACCTGATCTCGATCTTTATGCATCTTACATTTTTCACTTCTTCATTTTTCAATGCACCAGCTTTAATACCCATAACACATCCTTTCGATTTATCATTTTCCATTTGTGATCCACAATATCATTGTTTGTATATAGTTTGATTTCCAATCTTGTGTTTTGTAATAGATTGATTAGAATGTTCTTCGTCAACAGAATGAAAACACCAATTGGAAAATTGGCATTATCTTCCAGCAGATTTGTTAGTTTTGAAGTTTGCAAGCAATTGCACTACTTCTTACGTTATATGAACATGATCGTGTTCCAAAAAAAAAGACAATTTCCTGTGAAATTTCAAACGTCGGTTCTTCGGAAATCTCCAGAGTTTTTAACGAGAATGTCTTTGCAGAAAAACAAACAAGTATAACTCACATGGTGATTCCAACAGATATGACGGTTAAGGTGGATAAATGTTGTATATTCAAGGATTTGCATATAATGCTGAATTGTAAATTGATGACTAATTAATAGGAAAGAGTGCATGAGTTTTTAAAGGTCCGTGTCGTGGGGACTGGAGGGAATAGCAAAAGCGAACGGTGTATTATGATGTAAAGCTGCGATGAGCCATCATAAAACAAAAGTCTAAAAGATCCTCCTGCTCCCAATCTGACCCAAAACTACTTCTCAAGAGGCAGGTCTGACAAAGTATTTTAAGGAAACTGCATGACTCCATTTTAAATGCAGTTTAATTTTTAATACTTACAGGCCAGGCTACATTTCCCAGATGCGAGGAAACCTGACAGCTAGATGGAGACAAGAACAGCTGGACCCGCATGGTAAGCACCTTTGTAGCACAGCTCATGAGCCTGAACCAGCAGGAGTGCTAACCCGCATAGCTCATTGCCATTATGCTTCCCTGCTTACCTCTCCATGATGGAAAACCCCTGACAGCCTGACCTTCTATATTTTATATCTCCCCACCCCCCCAATATCCAACTCCTCCCCAGCCTCGCAATATCTGACTCATCCTACCCCATGATATGTGATCTTCTCCATCACCCTAAGGACCATAAGACCATAGGGCATAGGAGCAGAATTAGGCCACTCGGCCCATCGAGTCTGCTCCACCATTCAATCATGGCTGATATTTTTCTCATCCCCATTCTCCTGCCTTTTCCCCATAACACCTGATCCCCTAATTAATCAAGAACCTATCTATCTCTGTTTTAAAGACACTCAATGACCTGGCCTCCACAGCCTTCTGCGGCAAAGAGTTCCACAGATTCACCACTCTCTGGCTGAAGAAATTACTCCTCATCCCTGTTTTAAAGGATCGTCAAGGCAATGTCAAGTGCCCTCATGCGCTTTGACCTTATGTCAACAAATCTTCAATTTCTATCATACCTCTGATCTACTCCCCAGCTGCTTTCCACCCAGTTGACTGGAAACATTTAAAAAGGGTTTGGTTGTTTTATTTGGTAGGACCAGTGGGAAAGTTGGATTTCCCAGTTTCCCATTAACAAATCCTCCTGCCGCACTACGCCACCACCTCTTCCCATCCTGCCTCGCAATTACTATTGGGACCCATTAGTCTGCAAGTACAGACTACAATTAGGTTCTTCAGTGTACTTGAGGTATTGTGATCTTACAAAAAGTCCTGGATACACAACATCACCTTGAAGAATGTTTAATGGTATTCATCACATGGACTATTTTCATGAATTTTGTCCTTCATTGCTGAAGAGATGGAGTTTAAAAACAGGGAGGTTATGGTGAAGATGTATAAGGTGGTGCAGGTGAGGCCACACTGGAGTACTGTGTATAGGTTTGGTCTCCTTACTTGAGAAAGGATGTATTGGCACTGGAGGGGGTGCAGAGGAGATTCACTAGATTGATTGCAGAGTTGAGAGGGTTGGCTTATGAGGAAAGACTGAGTAGACTAGGATTATATTCTTTGGAATTCAGAAGAATGAGGGGGGATCTTATAGAAACATGTAAGATTATGAAGGGAATAGATAAGATAGAAGCAGGGGGGTTGTTTCCACTGGCGGGTGAAACTAGAACTAGGGGGCGCAGCCTCAAAATAAGGGGGAGCAGATTTAGGACTGAGTTGAGGAAGAACTTCTTCACTCAAAGGGTTGTGAATCTGTGGAATTCCCTGCCCAATGAAGCAGTTGAGGCTACCTCATTGAATGTTTTTAAGGCAAGGATACATAGATTTTTGAACAGTAATGGAATTAAGGGTCATGGTGAGCGGGCGGGTAAGTGGAGCTGAGCCCACAAAAAGATCAGCCATGATCTATTGAATGGCGGAGCAGGCTCGAGGGGTCAGATGGCTAACTTCTGCTCCTAGTTCTAATATTCTTATGTTTTATTAAACAATTCAAAAGGACATAAACTTTCATCTTCAAAATTATTGCTAAATCTTCTGGGGAGTTTGCTGCTAGGCAATTGTGTTTTTAGTCTTTTGTTGCAGTAAAAGTCTTTAAATGTGAATTCTTTGTGGTGTCATCCTTTTAGCTATTGATTGTTATTTATTGAGATTGTAACACTATAAAAGACCTTTTCTCTGTGCAAACCAAAAAATCATAGAAAGTTGAGGGTTTAAAATTAAAAGAATGAGGGGAGGGCAGGTGAAGGGAGATTTAGAAATCGAAAGAGAACAGTTGAGGCATTAGATCATCAAAGTGATTCTGGCAAATACAAGCTGAGTGAGATAGGAAGGGACAGGAAATTTATGGTTATTGCACCAAGGGAATAAGGTCCATGCAAAGAAATGTGGTACAAAATGAGGCCTTTTTCTCTAAGTGCATTTTAAAATTAATTCAAGGGATGCAGGCACTACTGGCTAGGCCAACATTTATTGCCCATCCCTAATTGCCCTTGAGAAGGTAGTAGTGAACTGCCTTCTTGACCTGCTGCAGTCCATTTGGTGCAGGTATAGCCACAGCGCTGTTAGGGAGGCGACTCCAGGATTTTGATGTTTAGCCCTAGAAATGTGTGATATATTTAACTTTGGAACAATTCTGAACTGGATTGTGCGCAGTATTTTTCAGTCAGTCATTTGGTCACTCCTGAGTGTGCTGAGGATCCTGCCCCCCAGATGCATTACCTTTTCTCTTCTGCAAGCAGGCCCCTTCCTGGTTGTCTTCTGTATTTGCTGCTCATGCTGCGCAGGCAGCTCCCGCCTCCGGCTAATGCAGAACACCACTAATCGGATGTCAAGTTCACCTCCCAGACAATTGGACATTTACATCTGAAGATCACGTTGTATCCGTAACATGAGTGCGATACGGAGTCAGGACCTGGAAATTGTCTAAGCGCTGGGTTCTTGACCCCGACTTGAAAATCAAACCCATGGTGAAGAGATGACCAATGCTGGAAAATAAACAGCGCACAACATTTCAAAAAGAAAGAGGAGTCTCCTTGGTAATAAAGGCTGTCATCAGGACTGTGGTAAGAATAGATATTGGCTCTGAAGATTAGGGAATAGAGTCCATATGGGTGCAGATTAGAAATACTGAGGGCAAGAAAATGCAGTAGTTTATATGTCCCCTAACAATGGATTTTTGTTAGACAGAGCAGGATGCATGAAATAATTGTAGCTGGTAACATAGGCAATGTTATAATGATGGGGACTTTAATCTTCATATAGTCTCGACAAATCTAATTGACAAAGGGTAGAATGCTTTCATGACAGCTTCCTGGAAGAGGACGCTTTGGAACCAGCTAGCAACAAAGCTATTTTAGATCCAGTATAGTGCAATGAGGCACAGTTAATTAGTCACCTCTTGGTAAAAGATCCTGTGAGAAAATATTGATCATAATACAGTTGAATTCCATTTTAAGCTTGACAGCAACACAGTTGAGCTCAAAACAATAACCTGAAACTTAAACAAAGCCAATTATATAGGTGTGAGGGAAAGCTGGCTAAGGTTGATTGGGTAAATAGACTGAATGGTATGATGGTAAATAAACAGTGGGAAATAACAAAGCAATTATTGAAATTTTTCTACAAAAATGTATTTGATCAAACAACAAAAACTCAGCACGAATGATTAATTTATGTCTTACTAGGGAAGTCAATGATAGAGTTATTATTAATATCAATAAATGATTCAATTAGATTAAATTTTGATTTGATTTGATTTATTATTGTTTGTTAGTATACAGTGAAAAGTATTGTTTCTTGTGTGCTATATAGACAAAGCATACTGTACATAGAGAAGGAAAGGAAAGGGTGCAGAATGTAGTGTTACAGTCATCGCTAGGGTGTAGAGAAAGATCAACTTAATACGAGGTAGGTCCATTCAAAAGTCTGATGGCAGCAGGGAAGAAGTTGTTCTTGTGTCAGTTGGTACTTGAGCTCAGACTTTTGCATCTTTTTCCTGACGAAAGAAAGTGGAAGTATGTCCGGTGTGCATGGGTCCTTGATTATGCTGGCTGCTTTTCCAAGGCAACGGGAAGTGTAGACAGAGTCAGTGGGTGAGAGGCTGGTTTGCGTGATGGATTGGGCTACATTCATGATTCTTTGTAGTTTCTTGCGGTCTTGGCCAGAGCAGAAGCCATACCAAGCTGTGATACAACCAAAAAGAATGCTTCCTATGGCGTATCTGTATCAGGTGGTGAGAGTCTTAGTGGACATGCCAAATTTCTTTAGCCTCCTGAGAAAGTAGAGGCATTGATAGGCTTTCTTAACTATAGTGTCAGCATGGAAGGGACTAGGACAAAAATCTTGGTGATCGGGACACTTAGAAACTTGATGCTTTCAACCATTTCCACTTCATCCCTAACTGGAGCATGTCCTCCACTCTGCTTCCTGAAGTCGGTGACTATCTCCTTCGTTTTGCTGACATTGAGGGAGATTATTGTCGTCGCATCAGTTCACCAGATTCTCTATCTCTTTCCTGTACTTCGTCTCATCATTATTTGAGATCTGACAGAAGAGGCTTATAATATTCAGAAGAAAAATAGCAAGTCTGAGGATTGGAAGAATTTTAGAAATTAGCAAAGAGTGACCAAAAAGTTGCTAAAAGGGGAAATATGAGAGTAAGCGATCCAGAAATATAAAACAGGTTGTAAGAGTTTTTACAAGAATATTAAAAAGTAAAGTATCTGAAGTAAATGTTAGACCCCTAAGGGCAAAGACAGAAGTAATGATAATGGTGAATGAGGAAGTGACAGAAATATTGAACAAATATTTTTAATCTCTTTTCACAATAGTGGAGGAGACAAATTACATACCAGAAATAAATAGCAACCAAGAGCAAAGGGCTTAAAATAATTAATATTAGCAGAGATGAAGTACAACAGAAACTTCAAGGACTAACTACAGATATCCAGAACCTGATGGCCTATGCCCTACCCTGCAAGGTACCTGCACAAATAGTGAAAATGCTGCTTAAGATTTTCCAAAATACCCTAGATTCCAGTAAATTAGAAGTTTGGAAAGTAACATCACTATTCTAGAAATGAGGGAGAGAGAAAACAGAGCTCGACCGGCCAGTTAGCCTGACATATCTCATCAGGAACTACTTATTCAGGAAATCGCAACAATGCACTTAGAAAGTCATCATATGATCAGTAAGCGCTAACATGGTTTTACAAAAAGAAAATCATGTTTGACAAATCTATTAGCATTTTTTGAATATTATTTGTAAGGTTGATAATGGGGAACTAGTTAATGTAGTATACTTGAATTTTCAAAAAACATTTGATAGGGTGCCACACAAAAGAGCATTATGGAAGATAAGTGCTCATAGAGTTGGGGTTAATATATTAGGATTGGTTAATTGACACAGAGCAGAAGATAAGGATAAACAGAGATTTTTCTAGTTGGCAGGCTGTAAATATTGAGTGCCACAATGATTAGCGCTAGAGCACATCTATTTGCAATCTATATTAATGATTTTGATGAAAGGACCAAGTGTAATGTATCCAAATATGATGATGATACAACGAATAGGGGAATGTAATTATTGAGGAGGTCACAAAGTTACAACAGAGGTATAACCAGGTTAAGTGAATGGGAAACAAGTTTGTAGATGAAATATAATGTGAAAAGGTAAAAGTAAAATATATTTTCAAAGACATGAAACTTTTAAATCATGACGTCCTGAAAGGTTTAGGTATATTTGTACAAGGAACAAACAAAAATAGCATTAAGGTGCAACAAGGTATATGCCGTTTTTACCTTTATTGTGAGGACATTGCAATGAGGCTTTGTTACAACTGTATAGGTTTTTGGTAAGATCACACCTGGAGTATTGTGCTCAGTTTTGGTCTCCATATCTAAGCATGGATGCATTTACCTTAGAAGTGGCACCGCTGCCTCACAATGCCATGGACCCGGGTTCAATTCCGGCCTTAGGTGACTATCTGTGTGGAGTTTGCACATTTGGGCTTTCTCCGAGTGCTCCGGTTTCCTCTCACAGTTCAAAGATGTGCACATTAAGTGGATTGGCAGTGCTAAATTGTCCCTTAGGGTCCCAAGATGTGTAGGTTAGATGGGTCAGCCATGGTAAACGTGTGTGGGGTTACAGGATTGGGTGGCAGCGAGGGCCTGGATAAGATGTTCTGTCAGAGAGTCAGTGCTGTCTCGATGGGCTGAATGGCCTCCTTCTGCATTTAAGGGATTCTATGATGATTCCATGAGAGGTGGTACATTGAAGATTTTCTAGATTGGTCGCTGGGGTGAAAGGTTTAGCTGATGATGAGAGACTGAGGCCTGGATTTTCGCTCCTGGCACAGGTGTGCAGAGTCGGGGCATTTACCGACTCCACAAGCCTGCTCTAGGAAAAAGGGGCCTGGAATGTCCAAATTTCATTCCAGGGTGGGGAGTTTGTTCCCTGGGAGTCAAGCTTGCTGCCCCCTGGATAGAGTGCAGAGGCTGCTGGATACAGAGGTGATCTGAAGGCCAGCCTCGGTGCCCCGACACTTTGTTGAAGTTATTTTTAAAATTAGTAAAGCAAAAATCAGCCCTCCAGTCCTTACCTCTCACACCCCTCACCCCTCCCACAATCCTCATGATGCCATCCATGCCAGCTTATGCCACCTCACCCAACACCACGGGCTCCATACATTGTGTCACCCTATGGCTCTCTATGGCACTATGCCAACATAATGCCAGCCCATGTCAACCTATGCCCCCTATTCAACACCCTTTGTGTTACCCCATCCATACAACTCACCTGATATCCACCATGGTAAAACCTCAGGAGACATGCTGATGTAAAATAAAGTTGCGTCTATTAATGATATCAGTATTTAAAGAAACAATCATTCAGAAAAAAAGTCAATACATTTAAATTCCTTCAACTAATCTCTTATAAAAACAAATATTTCTATTATATGATCACTTGGAGCTATTGATCAAACTGTTCACACAACCGGCACCCCACCATGATAATGTTAGATTGTAAAATCAGTGATGTAATACAAATCCTAGAATGATAACCCTCAGGCATATGTCAACAGAAAGAGTGAAATAAATACTGATTTTAAAAAACTCTACATGTTTTAAAAATTTAAGACACAGCAGAGTTAAATGCCTTGACAGCTTTGACAGTTCCAATGAGCATGGGCCATCCCAATGCATCTTGACAGTTCCTTGACAGCTTTGACAGTTCCAATGTATTTATGCACAATCATGTCTACTTTTAACAATCCCAAAGAGCACCTGACCTTTCCCAAAGGCACTTGGCCTTTGCCAAAGATGTTTCAAGACCATATAAAAGGGTACCTCTCCAAAAGAAGTGCACTGGTTTTCCAAATGAATCCACGAGGTTCAAGGACTTGCGCCTACCAGGTCTAATCTGCAACTTTGGGTTTCAGTCACTCAAATCACGCATGAAGTAGAATCAGCGGCTGATGTATACCTGCAGCTGCCTCTGCGAATGATGCGTGTGCAATTTAGAACCTGCCCCCATTCTATCATCTGTGAAAATGGCGGAGGCCAGGTTCGTAAGGGTGGGGCTTCTGAATTCAGGTCTATAAAGGCATTTTCACACAGGCGGGGAGCTCTCCATCTGCTCAAAAATTCAGACCTGAGTAAATGGGGCTGTTGCTCTCTGGGGCTGAGAGGAATGAAAGATGAAATTATTGAAGCATACCAGCTTCTGATGGGTCTTGAGAGGCTGGGCATTAAGAGGCTGTTTTCCCTGGCAAGAGTCCGGGAAATAGGGGCATGACCTCAGGATAAGGAGTCGATCAACCAGGACTGATATCAGGAGAGAGCTACTCTATCACTGAATATATTTAAGGCTGGAATAGACAGAATTTTGATCTCATGAGAACTGAAGGGACATGGTCAGTGTGTGGGAAAATAGTGTTGAAACTGAAGATTGTATTGAATAGCGAGCAGATTTGAAGGACCGTATGGTCTCCATCTATTTTTTATATTCTTATGAAATATTCACAATTCTAAGAGTATCATTATGAGGGCAAAAATATCCTCAAATGCCTGATTTATCTGAATCAAGAACATAAATTATTCACAGTTATTTCTTTAGGAACACAACAATTGTTCAAATATTTTACTTCTTCAGTCAGAGGGTAGCGAATCTATGGAATTCATTGCCATAGCAGGCTGTGGAGGTCAGGTCATAAGAACATAAGAACATAAGAACTAGGAGCAGGTGTAGGCCATCTGGTCCCTTGAGCCTGCTCCTCCATTCAATAAGATCATGGCTGATCTTTTCATGGACTCAGCTCCACTTACCCGCCCGCTCACCATAACCCTTAATTCCTTTACTGTTGAAAAATGTATCTATCCTTGCCTTAAAAACATTCAATGAGGTAGCCTCAACTGCTTCACTGGGCAGGGAATTCCACAGATTCACAACCCTTTGTGTGAAGAAGTTCCTCCTCAACTCAGTCCTAAATCTGCTTCCCCTTATTTAGAGGCTATGTTCCCTAGTTCTAGTTTCACCAACCAGTGGAAACAACTTCCCTGCTTCTATCTTATCTATTCCCTTTTTAATCTTTCATGTTTCTATAAGATCTTCCCTCATTCTTCTGAATTCCAAAGGGTATAGCCCCAGTCTACTCAGTTTCCCCTCATAAGCCAACCCGCTCAACTCCGGAATCAAGCTAGTGAATCTCCTCTGCACCCCCTCCAGTACCAGTCTACTTTCTCAAGTAAGGAGACCAAAACTGTACACAGTACTCCAGGTGTGGCCGCACCAGCACCTTATACAGCTGCAACATAACCTCGCTGTTTTTAAACTCCATCCCTCCAGCAATAAAGGACAAAATTCCATTCGCCTTCTTAATTACCTGCTGCACCTGCAAACCAACTCCTTGAGATTCCTGCACAAGGACACCCAGGTCCCTCTGCATAGCAGCATGCTGCAATTTTTTACCATTTAAATAATAGTCCATTTTGCTGTTATTCCTACCAAAATGGATGACCTCACATTTACCGACATTGTACTCCATTTGCCAGACCCTCGCCCACTCACTTAAACTATCTATATCCCTTTGCAGACTTTCAGCGTCCACTGCACACTTTTCTCTGCCACCCATCTTAGTGTCATCTGCGAATTTTGACATACTACGCTTGGTCCCCAACTCCAAATCATCTATGTAAATCATAAACAATTGTGTCCCAACACTGATCCCTGAGACACACCACTAGTCACCGATCACCAACCAGAAAAACACCTATTTACCCCCACTCTTTGCTTTCTGTTTGTTAACCAATCCTCTATCCATGCTAATACATTACCTGTAACACTGTGCACCTTTATCTTATGTAGCAGTCATTGGTGCAGCACCTTGTCAAATGCCTTCTGGAAATCCAGATACACCACATCCACAGGTTCCCCATTGTCCCACTGCACATGTAATATTCTCAAAGAATTCCACCAAATTAGTCAAACATGACCTTCCCTTCATGAACCCATGCTGCGTCTTACCAATGGGACAATTTATATCCAATGTCTCGCTATTTCTTCCCTGATGATAGATTCAAGCATTTTCCCTACTCCAGAAGTTAAGCTAACCAGCCTATAGTTACCCGCCTTTTGTCTACTTCCTTTTTTAAATAGTGGCATCATATTTGCTGTTTTCCAATCTGCGGGAACCACCCCAGAGTCCAGCGAATTTTGGTAAATTACCACTAGTGCATTTGCTATTTCTCCCACCATCTCTTTTAGTACCCTGGGATGCATTCCATCAGGACCAGAAGACTTGTCTACCTTTGGCCCCATTAACTTGCCCAACACTACCTCTTTCGTGATAATGATAGTTTCTAGGTTCTCACCTGCCATAGCCTTCCTGTCATCAATTTTTGGCATGTTATTTGTGTCTTCCACTGTGAAGACCGACACAAAATACCTGTTCAATGCCTCAGCCATTTTCTCATTTCCAGTTATTACATCTCCCTTCTCATCCTCTAAAGGACCAATGTTTACTTTAGACACTCTTTTTCATTTTATATATTTGTAGAAACTTTTGCGATCTGTTTTTATATTCTGAGCTAGTTTACTCTCATAATCCATCTTACTTTCCTTTATGGCTTTTTTCATGGCTTTCTGCTGACCTTTAAAGATTTCCCAATCCTCTAGGTTTCCACTAATCTTTGCCACTTCGTATGCATTCTCTTTCAATTTGATACCCTCCTTTATTTCCTTTGATATCCATGGCTGATTATCTCTTTTTCTACAGTCCTTCCTTATCACTAGTATATACCAGTGTCATTGAGTATATATAAGACAGAGATAGATAAGGTCTGGATTGGTAAGGAGACCAAAGGTAATGGGGAAAAGGCGGGAGAATGGGCTTGAAAAACTTATCAGCCATGATTGAATGGCGGAGCAAACTTGATGGGCCAAATGGCCTAATTCTGCTCCTCTATCTTATGATTGTATGATCTTATTTCTTTATATCTGCCAAACCAATGAATGGTTTTTTTTCTTCAAGAAACATTGCCTTGTCACCGACACACATAGTTAATCATCAAGGATGGTTTTCTAACTGCAATCACCTTTTATTTTACATTTGAAAACAAAAAGAATGCCATGCCAAATGCACTTCTTTTCAATTAAATATCAAACTGTAAGTTTACTCAGCCAGACCTGCATGTCCGAGGAGATCTCCCAACTCCTGATTTTGAGCATGGCCAATGTGACATGGGGGCCAGGGCAAAATAATGTTTTTCAGCACTGCTATGCAAGGTGAACACTGATTTCTGCGGTGATTGTAATCAGTTGTCGTAGGAAATTGGTGCTGAAGTAACTGGAAGTGAAAATCAGAACGGATGTAAAATGGGTGACAATCGCACAACGTTATAAACTCAGCTCAATGAGTTACTTTTACTGAGACTCTTTTAAGGTTACATATTTATTTGGTTCCACTTTCATCCATGGCTGTGGTGAAGGCAAAGTTTCCTACCCAGGTCACGTACAGAAAGAAAACTGTGGGGTGGAAATTTGATCTTGGTTGCGCCTGTTTCCCTCGCTTCACAGTGCTGTGCCCAGTCCCAAACCAATTTCTAAAGTCTTGATTTTCTTTGATATGACTTATTTAGATATTCCAGATAAATCTGGACTGATATTGGTTTCAACCAACAGTAAGTGAAAAAAGCATTGCAAGTGCCCTCAACACAAAATTGTCAAAATAGGTTCACAGCTTCAATTTGCTTTTGCTGTTAACTTTGCTCAGAAATTAATTAGTTGAAGATGTGCGTGATAGTCAGGGTATCCTCTTCTTGAGATATCAACACATGTTCACAGACTGGGAAGAGTAGTCACAAATTATTCGTGTTAAGTACATCCATAGTTATAGAGAAATACAGCACGGAAACAGGCCCTTCAGCCCAACTCGTCCATGCCGACCAGGCTTCCTAAACTGAACTAGTCCCATTTGTCCGTGATAAACGCAAAATATTGTGGATGCTGGAATCTAAAACAAAAACAGAAAAATGCTGGAAAATCTCAGCAGGTCTGACATCATCCGTGGAGAGAGAGTAGAGCCAACGTTTCAAGTCTAGGTGACCCTTCGTCCGAGCTCAGTCAAACTGAACTAGTCCCATTTGCCTCTGTTTGGCTCATATCCCTCTAAACCTTTCCCATCCATGTACCTGTCCAAATGTATTTTAAATGTTGTAATTGTACCCCCTCTGCCACCTCCTCTGGCAGCTCATTCCATATACCCACCACCCTCTGTGTGAGAAAGTTGCCCCTCAGGTCCCTTTTAAATATTTCCCCTCTCAACTTACATCTGTGTCCTCTAGTTTTTGACTCCCCTATCCTGGGGAAAAGACATTGGCTATTCACCTTATCTTTGCCCCTCATGATTTTATGAACCTCTATAAGGTCACCCCTCATCCTCCTCTGCTCCAGGGGAAAAGGTCCCAACCTATCCAGCCTCTCCTTATAATTCAAGCCCTTCATTATTACAGATGCCATGCCTGTGTTCCTCTGCAGCGCAAGTGCTGATTACTGAAAAAAACGGAATGGCATGGAAAAATTAAGTTTTCTGCTTTACTGGAAATGCTGATATTCAGAAATAATACATCCCTTTTCACGAATGTATTGTGGTGCTTAAACAACCTTGAACTATGGCCAAAGGCACATTGGTATGTTACGTGGTGGAGAGACTCTCCTTGCACAAGTATCATTTTATTCTCCTATCCATTGGTTTAGAATGATAACAGTGTTCTTTCATCAGTTAGTGAACAATAAAAAGAGTAGAGTTAGTCACATATTTGTGCACACCTAAGACAGTCACAATCATCTCACTTTTGTATTCCTGTCTTGATATTCCTTGAAGCAAAATGGAATATCAGCTTTCAAATTGAAACTGAATGGACTTTATTTTGTGTAAATTGGCAATATACTGCAGAAATAATTAGATTGTGAACATGGGATAAATAAAATGAAATCCAATGTTTGATATTGTCTTTTAACCCTATTCAGTATGTGCTGCCATCTTGTGAAAAGCCAGAAGTGCCAAATTGAGCCAAATGCAATTGCCTGGGAATTTAACCTGAAATGGTTCAATTAGATAACACAGTATAGATATAGTTTGTTGTCTGTCTCTGCAACGTAGATGTTACAGCCAGGGTATAATTCCATAGAACACAACAAAAAATATACATACATATACATATATATATATCCATGAATATATACAGTGCAACCCTGTTGTAACGCGATGGTTGGGGTCCATAAAATGTTATCGCGAATGTTATCAGGGTTGTGCTAAATCGGGGTCGCACTAAATCACTAAACCGGAAATAGTAAAAAAAAGGGTCCAATGATTCATCGCGTCATATCTCATTTCACGCTAAATCGGGGCGCATTACAATGAGGCTCCACTGTATATTTGCATATATATATATATATGGGTGGCATGGTGGCACAGTGGTTAGCACTGCTGCCTCACAGCGCCAAGGACCCAGGTTCAATTTTGGCCTCGGGTGATTGTGTGGAGTTTGCACATTCTCCCCGTGACTGCGTGGGTTTCCTCCCACAGTCCAAAGATGTGCGGGTTAGGTTAACTGGCCATGCTAAACTGCCCCATTGGGTCAGGAGGAATTAGCAGGTTAAATACGTGGGGTTATTGGGATAGGGCCTGGGTGGATTGTTGTCGGTGCAGGCTTAATGGGACAAATGGCCTCCTTCTGAACTGTCAGGATTCTATGATTCTAAAATTATTTGTGTAGAATAAACAAGATTAGGGTTAGATTACCATGGCGAGGTACCAGACTACACCGACTACACTGACTTCCATGTGCATTCAAGAATTAAAATCCAATAAAATGAATGATAAATGTATTTGAAAAGCATTTTCACCCAACACAAAACACACAACGAGGGAGGCACCATTGGGGGATTTTTAGATGACACAAACATTGCCTGTGTAGTTGACAGTAAAGAGGATAGCTGTGGGCTCCAGAATGATATCAATGGTTTGGTTGAGTGGGTGGAAAAGTAACAAATTGAATTCAGTCCAGAGAAGTGTGAGGCAATGCATTTTGGGTGGGCAAACAAAGCAAAGCACTCCCTCTGCCACTGACGCTCAGTAGCAGCAGTGTGTACTATCTACAAGGTTGTGGTGAACCATCGTTGGTTTCCACTGTGGGATTGTTCCAATGTTGTTGTTGGGTTGTTCTAATGTTGTTGTTGGGCTAGGGTGGGATTGATACACCTGTGGTTGTTACTGTTGTGGCACATCCCAGTCGGGCTCCGCCTCCTGGGAGAGGTATAAGACCCCCTGCTCGGGCGGGACCCCTTCAGTCTGGGATAGTGTGTTAAAGTTCTGATAGTTCCATTGTTAGTTAATAAAAGCCTTCTTTTACCGAAGCTTTGTGCCTCGTGTCCAATTGATGCGCATCAATTTTATTAACTAACATTAAACTCTCGACGAAAAAAAAAGAAAGGAGAGTATGGAGCAAATCCTAAAGCCAGAACGTCTGACGCTAGACCCACATGCGGTGGGCGCTTCTAACACCTTCGACCACTGGCTGAAGTGTTTTGAAGATTACCTAGCAGCCTCCGCAGCGGTCACCACAGACGATGACAGACTCCGGGTCCTCCATGCGAGGGTAAGCGACACAGTCTACCTCGCGATCCGTGCGGCCACCACTTACCCGAGGGCCCTCGAGCTTTTAAAAAAGCGCTATACGAAACCTCCTAATGAGATCCACGCTCGTTACCTCCTCGCTACACGACGTCGGCAGTCGGGCGAAACCATGGAGGATTACGCCAATGAGCTCTTGTAGCTTGCCAGGGGCTGTGACTGCAAAGCTGTGTCGGCTGAGCAGTACATGTACGACCTCGCCAGAGATGCATTTGTGGCTGGGGTCGGGTCTTCATACATCCGTCTCAAGCTGCTAGAAAAGAGAAATATCAACCTGACCCAAGCTATGGAATTAGCTGAAATGCTTGAGGCGGCTTCGAAGAGCTTGGTCCTGTATCCGGAGGACCACGTGGAGACAACGTGGCAGGAGCAGTCGCAAATCCCTCCTTGCCCCACGGGCTCCAAGTGCAGTGTTATGGCGTGCTCCCATGTGGACCAGACGACGGCTGCAGCCCCATGTGGCCCGCGGTGCTACTTCTGCGGAGGAGCCAAACATCCACGACAAAAGTGTCCCGCTAAAGCGGTAGTCTGTACCTTATGCGGTAAAAAGGGGCATTATGCGAAGGTGTGCAGATCGAAGCCCAAGAACGGCAGTGCGGCCTGTGACCCTTCGGAACGGGGATCATCACCATCGTCATCGAAGTACTCACGGGGTTCGTCCACGTGCGAGTCCAGGATGACGCCATTGCGGTCGACGGAGTCGGAGGAGGATGACCACCAGGGGTCGCTACGTTTGGCACCCTCACCCATGTGCGATTCATGGGGGCGGCCATTTTGGTCGACGATGACCATGAGCAACCAGCAGGGGTCCTCAGCATCGACCTCAGCTGCCTGCAGTGACGTTCACGGACCAACGGTGGCGTCGATCACCCTGGACCAGGCGAAGCATCACAGGCTTGATTGTTCGATGATGGATATACAGGTAAATGGTCGTGCAATTTATTGTCTGTTTGACAGCGGGAGCACTGAGAGCTTTATTCTCCCTGACACTGTGAAGAGGTGTGGACTCCAAATTCAACCTGCCAAACAGACAATCTCTATGGCATCAAGGTCCCGGTCTGTCCCTATGCTAGGACGTTGTGTGGTAACTTTGAAAGTGCAAGGCACAATTTACGAGCGATACAGGCTCCTTGTGTTGCCGCATCTTTGCGCACCAATTCTCCTCGGACTAAACTTTATGGTCCACATGAAGAGTGTGATCCTACAGTACGGTGGGCCACTCCCTTCGCTGACAGTGGGAGAACAGCTGCAGTCTCCAAATTGTCCAAAGCGCCCCGCCTGCAATCTTTCTACGTTAAAGATCACCACACCCTCTTTATTTCAGAATCTGGTACCAGGCTGCAAGCCCATCGCTACTAAAAGTAGGCGTTACAGCACTGAAGATCGGATCTTCATCAGATCTGAGGTTCAGCGACTCCTCAAAGAAGGGATCATACAGCCCAGTGTTAGTCCGTGGAGAGCACAGGTTGTGGTGGTCAAGAGCGGGAACAAACCCCGGATGGTCATTGATTACAGTCAGACCATTAATCGATATACGCAGCTGGATGCGTATCCCCTCCCGCGCATATCTGATATGGTCAATCAGATTGCGCAGTACCGGGTGTTCTCCACCATAGACCTTAAGTCCGCCTACCACCAACTCCCCATTCGCCCAGAGGACCGACACTACACGGCCTTTGAGGCGGATGGTCGTCTGTATCAGTTCCTTAGGGTTCCATTTGGTGTCACCAATGGGGTCTCGGTCTTCCAGCGTGCTATGGACCGAATGGTGGACCAGAACAGGTTGCGGGCTACCTTCCCGTACCTGGATAATGTCACCATCTGTGGCCGTGATCAGCAGGACCATGACACAAATCTCCAGAACTTTTTACGCACTGCATCTCGCCTGAATTTGACCTACAACAGGGAGAAGTGTGTATTCCGTACGCGCCGGTTAGCCATCCTGGGATACGTGGTGGAAAACGGGGTCATTGGCCCTGATCCAGACCGTATGCGCCCCCTTGCTGAACTTCCCTTGCCCGCTAGCGCAAAAGCACTGAGAAGATGCCTAGGCTTCTTCTCCTATTATGCGCAGTGGGTCCCCAACTACGCGGACAAAGCCCGTCCGCTTATTAAGTCCATGACTTTTCCACTCACGCCAGAGGCCCAATTGGCCTTCAAGGAATTGAAACACGACATCACGAAAGCCATGATGCACGCGGTAGACGAATCCATCCCTTTTCAGGTGGAAAGCGATGCATCTGATTTCGCCCTGGCCGCCACACTAAACCAGGCGGGCAGGCCCGTCGTGTTTTTTTCCCGCACCCTCCAAGGCCCCGAAATGCGGCATTCAGTGGTGGAAAAGGAGGCCCAGGCCATTGTGGAGGCCATCAGACACTGGTGCCATTACCTGGCGGGAAAGCGGTTCACCCTGATCACGGACCAGCGGTCCGTGGCGTTCATGTTCAACAACACGCAGAGGGGCAAGATCAAGAATGATAAGATCTTGCGGTGGAGAATTGAACTCTCCACCTATAACTACAATATCATGTATCGTCCAGGGAAACTCAATGAGCCCTCGGATGCCCTCTCGCGCGGAACATGCGCTACCATGCAGGAGGATCGCTTGAACGCCCTCCATAATGATCTGTGCCATCCTGGGGTCACTCGGCTCTACCACTTTGTCAAAGCCCGCAACCTGCCTTACTCGGTGGAGGACGTCAGGTCGGTGACAAGGAGCTGTCGGATTTGCGCGGAATGCAAACCGCACTTTTACCGACCTGACCGGGCACATTTGGTCAAGGCCACTCGCCCCTTCGAGAGGCTGAGTGTGGATTTTAAGGGCCCCCTTCCCTCAACAGATCGGAACGTGTACTTTCTGAACATAATAGATGAGTACTCCCGGTTCCCGTTTGTTGTCCCCTGCGCGGACATGTCGGCTGCCACGGTGATCAAGGCATTCCGTGATCTTTTTACCCTGTTCGGGTACCCCAGCTATATCCATAGCGACAGGGGCTCGTCGTTCATGAGTAATGACTTGAGGCAATTCCTGCTCTCATACGGGATTGCCTCTAGTAGGACCACGAGTTACAACCCTAGGGGTAATGGACAGGTGGAACGAGAGAATGCTACAGTCTGGAAGGCTGTCCTATTGGCGCTGAAGTCCAAAGGCCTTCCAGTCTCCCGTTGGCAGGAGGTCCTCCCTGATGCGCTTCACTCCATTCGCTCCCTCCTGTGTACGGCAACCAATGCTACTCCCCACGAGAGGACGTTCTCATTCCCTCGGAAGTCGTCCTCGGGGATATCTTTACCAGCCTGGTTGACGTACCCAGGACCCGTCCTCCTGCGGCGACATGTAAGGGCCCGCAAGTCCGACCCCTTGGTCGAACAGGTCCACCTCCTCCACGCCAACCCTCAGTATGCCTATGTGGCATATCCTGACGGGCGAGAGGACACAGTCTCGATCCGAGACCTGGCGCCCGCAGGGGACGTAGCAACTCCTGTCGCTCCCATACCCCCAGTAACGAATCCCTTATCCCTTATTTCTCCCCCGGACTTGGCGCGGACAGCATCGGGACCAGTGCTTAACAGTTTTACTCCAATGCACAGCTTGCCTGAGCCCCGAAGATCGTCGCCATCGCAGAATGTATCGGGATCCCCTGCACTACCGTTTCATCAGGGTCAACCGGCCTGTGAGTCCGTGGGAGAACAGCTGGACGCTGTTTTGGGGAGAACGCCACCGCAAGCACCTACTCCGGTGTCACCGCCGGTATTGAGGAGGTCACAACGACGGTGCGGTCCTCCAGACCGTCTGAACTTATAATCTGTTGACATTTTAGTCTGTTTTCGTACCCCGCCGGCCTTTGTTCTCAAAGGAGGGGTGAATGTGGTGAACCATCGTTGGTTCCCACTGTGGGATTGTTCTAATGTTGTTGTTGGGCTAGGGTGGGATTGATACACCTGTGGTTGTTACTGTTGTGGCACATCCCAGTCGGGCTCCACTTCCTGGGAGAGGTATAAGACCCCCTGCTCGGGCGGGACCCCTTCAGTCTGGGATAGTGTGTTAAAGTTCTGATAGTTCCATTGTTAGTTAATAAAAGCCTTCTTTTACCGAAGCTTTGTGCCTCGTGTCCAATTGATGCGCATCAAAGGTGCACGGCAGCAATTCACCAAAGACCCGTAGATAACTCCTTCCAAACCCATAACCACTTTTATTTAGAAGAACAAGGGCAGCAGATACATGGGAACGCCACCATCTGCAAGTTCCCCTCCAAGCCACTCACCATCCTGACTTGGAAATATATCGCTGTTCCTTCACTGTCGCTGTGTCAAAATCCTGAAATTCCCTCCCTAACGGCATTGTGGGTCAACCCACAACATGTGGACTGCAGCAATTCAAGAAGGCAGCTCACCACCATATTCTCAAGGGCAAATAGAGATGGGCAATAAATGCTGGCCAGCCAGTGGCGCCCATGTCCCACGGATTAATAAAAAAAGGGGAATATCAGTACATGGGAGGATGTTGAAAGAGGTAGAGGCGTGAATGTCCACAAATCCCTGAAGGTGGCAGGGCAGGGGGACAAAGTGTAAAGAAAGCATATGGAACGCTTTCCTTTATTGGATAATGTATTGAATACAAAGGCAAGGTGTAATGATGGGACTTTATAAACTGCAAGTTAGGCCACAGCTGGAGTTTTGCGTACAGTTCTGGTCACCACATTACAGGAAGCACATAGTTGTTCTGAAGAGAGAGCAGAGGAGATTTACAAAAATGCTTGAAATTGCAGCTATGAAGAGAGATTGGATAGACTTAGGTTGTTTGCCATTAAACAGAGGAGGCTGAGGTGATCAAATTGAGATGTACAAAATTATGAAGGGCCTGGACATGGTAAACACAGTAAGAAGTTTAACAACACCAGGTTAAAGTCCAACAGGTTTATTTGGTAGCAAAAGCCACACTTTTGCTACCAAATAAACCTGTTGGACTTTAACCTGGTGTTGTTAAACTTCTTACTGTGTTTACCGCAGTCCAACGCCGGCATCTCCACATCTAGACATGGTAGACAGGGATGACGTGTTTCTCCAGCTGAGAGGTTAATTACCAGGGGCATAGATTCAAGGTGATTGGTAGAAATGAAAGAGTGGTCAATTTGACCCAAAGGATGGACATCTGGAATTCACTGCTCGAGTTGGTGGCTGAGGCCAAAATGCTCAGATTTAAAAGGCACTCTGAAGGGCTGTAACCTGCAAAGCTACTGACCAGATGCTGGAAAGTGGGATTAAATGAATGGCGAGTTTTCTTTTTTAAAACTTTTTTGGCCTGTACGGATGTGATGGGCTGCATGGTCTTTTTCAGTGTCGTAACCTTTTTGTGGTTCTGTGGTTAGCACACATTCAATAGGCAACAATTTGATCATCATTTGGATGTTCTAAATTAAGTCAAAGCATTGCAAATCAGAGTCCTGTGGTGTACATCGGTTCCTGATGCAATTTGAACCATCCACTGGGTGAAGAGTGTACTATGGACATTTGACTCAGCAAAACCTGAGCAGGGAAAGGAAGAGGTCTGTAAAATTAAACATTGAAAGCATTTCTCTGAGATCAGGAGGAACAGGAATATTCTTCCAAGATTCACCAGCATAATGTGGGCCAGTGTTGCCCTGGGCACCTCCCATTCACAATGGTGCCACGACAAAAATCTCCCCCTCAATGTCAGTAAAACGAAGAAGATAGTCATCAACTTCAGGAAGCATAGTGGAGGACATGCCCCTGTCCACATCAACAAGGATGAAGTAGAAATGGTCAAGACCTTCAGGTTTCTAGGTGTTCAGATCACCAACAACATGTCCTGGTCCCTCCATGCTGATGCTATAGTCAAGAAAGCCCACCAATGCCTCTACTTTCTCAGGAGGCTAAGGAAATTCAGATTGTCCACTACGACTCTCACCAATTTTTACAGATGCACCATAGAAAGCACCCATTCTGGGTGTATCACAGCTTGGTATGTCGCCTGCTCTGTCCAAGGCCACAAGAAACTACAAAGGTTGTCAACATAGCCCAGTCCATCAGACCAACCAGCCTCCCATCCATTGATCCCCTCTAAACTTCCCACTGCCTCTGGAAAGCAGCCAGTATAATCAAGGATCACATGCACCCCGGACATAGGGCCCCATTTTACCATTTTGATTCTAAGTGCTGAATCTGGGCGTGATCGAGATCCAACTTGTAAACCTGCTCTCAGGCGCCCCCATACACACTCAGCCTGAAAGAAAGTAGGGATTCTGAATCGCGCTGCAGAAGCCTGTGGATGGGGCTTAACGCACCCGAAACACTGCTGCTCCGGTCGGAGCCTTCAACTGTGCATGCGCAGTAAAAAAAATTAGATAAACGCTCCCCTGCCACATTGCTCCCAGCCGCATAAAGTGGCCCAGGAGCGATGGCCCCACAGACATTGCCCCACCCCCACAACATAACTGTCCCCCTTATCCACCCACCCCCCCACCCCATTACCCAGACCAGTCACGACTCTCTGCCCCACCTCCCCCCCACCGATTGCACGCAGAGTGGCAGTGGACCCCCCGTCCCTGCCTCCCCCGCCCTCCCCCCCCCCCCCACCAGAGATCCACCTAGCCCACCTCCCTTCTCCCGCCCAGAGAACGATCTGGCCTTCCTCGTCGCCCCCCTCCAGAGAACAATCTGGCATCCATCCTCCTCCCCCCACACCAGAGAACAATCTGGCCTCCCTCCTCCTCCCCCTCCCACCAGAGAATGATCTGGCCTAACTCCCTCCACCCACCCCCCCCCCCCATTCCCCTCCCCCTCACCCCAACCACCGATCTGAGTCAGAGAGCTGCTGGAAGCTCTGAACTTACCTCCCCAGAAGCTGGAGCGCCCGAAACAGACCTTTGCGGACCATGTCTTGTTTCGTGCCAAATCTGGACGGGCGAACGTGGTGGTAAAGCGGGGAGTGCCGGTAAGTTTGGGTGTCCAGCCCATTAAGTCGATTTAAATGCATGCAAATACATTTAAATTGACGTCATGCCTGTTTCGGGCACGGTGCCGATCGCGGCCATTTTGGGCACTTGGTAAAGGGGGAATGGGCATGGAGGTGGTTGCAGATCGCGCTATTCGCCTCACGCCTGACTTTACCAAGTTTTCGCACCCGAAAATGGGCACAACTTGTTGGTAAAATCGGGCCCGTACTCTCTTCCACCTTCTTCCATCGGGGAAAAGATACCAAAAGTCTGAGAGCACGTACCAACTGACTCAAGAACAGCTCCTTACCTGCTGCCATCAGACCTTTGAATGATCTTATCATATATATTGATGTTTCTCTACCGCCCTATCTGTAACTGCAAAACTATATTCTGCACCCTCTGCTTTCCTTCTCCCTTTGTACACTATGGGCCTGAATTTACCATTGCCTTGCGCCCGTTTTCGGGCGCGAAAACGTGGTAAAGTCGGGCGATCCGCGCCCGCATCCGTGCAGATTGCCACTTTACCGAAACCCGGGAATGGCGGCGATCCGCTTCGCACCCGAAACGGGCGCAACGACGATTTAAATGCATTTGCATGCATTTAAATTGAATTAATGAACTGCCCACCCAACTTTATCTGGGGCGGCATGGTAGCACAGTGGTTAGCACTGCTGCTTCACAGCTCCAAGGCCCTGGGTTCGATTCCCGGCTTGGGTCACTGTCTGTGTGGAGTTTGCACATTCTCCTCGTGTCTGCGTGGGTTTCCTCCGGGTGCTCCGGTTTCCTCCCACTGTCCAAAGATGTGCGGGTTAGGTTGATTGGCCATGCTAAATTGACCCTGAGTGTCATGAGATGCGTAGGTTAGAGGGATTAGCGGGTAAATGTGTAGGGATAAGGGGGTAGGGCCTGTGTGGGATTGTGGTCGGTGCAGACTCGATGGGCCAGATGGCCTCTTTCTGCACTGTAGGGTTTCTATGATTCTATGATTATCAGCATTTCCCCCCTTACCACCGCGTTCGCCGTTCCGGAACTGCGCCATAATGGACCTGCTCAATAAAAGTCTGATTGGGCGCTTCATCAGTGAGGGTCGGCGAGGAGGTAGGTGCATGGCGTCCGATGGCTCTCCACTACTCATGGGTGTCCTGTTGTTGCGGCCATTTTCTGTCTTGGATCGGTGGCGACTCTGCGAGTGTGTAGGGGTGGGGGTTAGGTGGGGGGCTGTTGCTGTGCACGGTCTCCGATGTTTGTCTTGCAGCACGGACCCAGGTCTCAGCACTGACCTAAGCAAACAGTTCATTTTTTTGTAGAATATAATCCCTCCAGTGCAGAAGAGGCCATTCGGCCTATGGAATCTGCATCGACTCTCTGACAGAACTTCCATCCCATTAACTGGGTCCTAGCACCTCAGCTCACTTCAGGCTGAAGGATGTGCACAAAGCCCTTGCAGACAGCACTGCTGCAGCCTCTCAACTTTACCAGGAGCTGTGATTGTGTGGAGCATGTGGCTGGGGGGATTGGGGGGGCTGTGATTGTGTGGAGCATGTGGCTGGGGGGATTGGGGGGCATGGGGGGGCTGTGATTGTCGATATGCTAGGGGCAAGCAGCGTTGTATGACTTCCACATTTGTTCATCTCCACCTCCCCCCAACCCCACCCCCCCACCCCCCTTTCAGAGTGACGAGATGGCTTTTGCGATGCAACTACTAGATCTTGCTGTTCTTTTGGTTGCTGCTGGAGCTGAGGAGGAGGAACTGGAGGAAGAATTGCGGGCAGAGGAGGCCCGGGCCTTACCACTTGCAGGACCAGAGGGAGACAACCATCAGAGGCAGGAGGTGGCCGCCATTCACCCAGAGCGGGGCATAGGAGAAGGAGGGAGCAGAGACCCCGGCAGTTCCGTGCACGAGTGTCCTTCGAGGAGATGGGGAAACCGTATGCCGCCGATGTCTCCGACTCCGAAAGGACACCTGTGCAACTTGTTGCAGGATCTGGCGCCTAGGGGCTGGGGTGGGGCACCCACTCTCAATGGCTGTCAGATTGATGGCCGCTCTGAACTTCTATGCGACTGGCACCTTCCAGAGCCCAACCGGAGATGTCTGTGGCATCTCTCAGTCTTCAGTGCACACCTGTGTCAAGCAGGTCACTGAAGCCTTGTATGCCCGGGCTGGGCAGTACATCAAATTCAACCTGGACCAGGCCAGTCAGGAAGCCCGGGCTGCGGGGTTCGCTGCAATTGCGGGGATGCCGAATGTGCAGGGGGCGGTTGACTGCACCCATGTCGCCCTCAGGGAACCCCTACAGAATCCACGACAAGTTGGTAATAGGAAGGGATTCTACTCCTTGAATGTATAAATCGTGTGTGACCACAATATGACCATCATGCACGTCTGTGCCAGACATCCAGGCAGCGTGCATGAAAGCTTCATTATAAGGAGCTCGGACATCCCGCAAGCATTTGAGGAGGAGCCCAGGCTGCGGGGGTGGCTCCTGGGTGATATGGGTTACCCGCTTTGGACATGGCTGATGATGCCTGTGTGGAGGCCTGTGACTGAGGCAGAGACCCGCTATAATGAGGCCCATGTAGCCACCCACGCGACAGTAGAGATGTGCATTGGGCTCCTCAAGATGTGATTCTGGTGCCTGGTCCGATCCGGAGGGGCCCTCCAGTACAGCCCCCTGATCTCCTCCCGCATAGTGGTGGTGTGCTGTGCCTTGCACAATCTGGGTCTGCAGCGAGGTGACCTCTTGGAGGAGGAAGTGGACGTGGAGGATGACGAGCCAGCCGTCACTGGAGAGGATGACCAGCAGGAGGAGGAGGAAGAGGAGGATGAGAGCACCTTGGAACACCAGCCAGACGGTGGAGGGCTGGCATCTCAGTTGAGGCATGCGAGGGTGGCTAGGGAGGCTCTGATAACCAGGCGGTTCAGTCCTGCACATTGTCACACCAGAGCGGTGGGCCTGGGTACTCTGTGTTCGTGATTTATTTTTCCAGGCAGGAGGGTGATTGCGACTCGCTAAGCACCATTCTGATGATGCCCTGGTGCAAACCAGTCTGACTCCTGCCTGAGATCCACATACACACTAGCACCTGGGCCCACGTCTGTCTAGTGGGTAAGGGATCCGAAACCCTCATACAGGGCCCTGGGGCGGGTGGGTTGGGGGACAAGAGGGAATCGCTCGTGGGGTATGAAGACCAATGGCTTCCATTTCTCAATGACACCGCATTGATGGGCCACCCCAACTGATGTCACCATGAGGCATCCATCGGGTGATCGTCAATGGGGCAGGAATCATATTTGAGACAACCTAACTCGTGGTTGTGGAGAAGAAACATTTATTTACAATAAAGACATTCAGATAAGCTGGTGAAACATAAAAACTTGTGAAAAGAAAACGTTAAGGTGCTTACATTTCTTTCTAACCAGTGCAGCCCTTCACCCGTGCCACCTCAGTGCAACTACAACTTCCTAACCTTACCACTACGCCTCAGTGACTCCCCAGAATGTACATCGGAGGTGGAGGGGGCTAGCTGCCGACTTCGCCCCGTGGCCTGTGATGCGCGTGGTGGGCGTCCTCTGGAGACCCTGGACCTTGAGGGTTCTGGCCGGCTTCCAGGTGTCTGGGATGTTTCCATGACACCCTCTTCATCCCGCTGCCCCTGAGATGCCCGAGTGTCAGGAAGGGGAGAGCCAAAAGGTGTTGCTATAGCCACAGTCTCCTGGCTGGAAGGCCCAGGCGTAGGCTCAAGCCCTTCCGCCTCCCTTGGGGTCCCTTTTGTCCCCTGGGTCACTCCATGGGACACTGGTGCTTCTGCAGTGAGCTCCAGAAGCTCCGGTATCACCTGGCACTGCCAGTCCTGGAGGACCACCTGCGTCCTGCCCATGGTGGTCGACCCCTCCGTGATGGCCACTTGAGTCATGGGCGATCTCTCAATGACCTCTGAGACTGCGCAATGCTCTGCAAGCCCTCAGCCGTGGCCCTCTGAGACTGGGCCACCTTCTCAAGGGTTGCTGCCATTGCCCGCTGTGTCTCAGTGCTGTCCCGCTGGGTCTCCTGCAAGCTCTCGAGCCTCTCTGCTGTGGGCCGCAAAATCTCGAGAAGCCTGCTCAGTCCCTCCGCTATGGCCTGCTGTGACTCCTCTGACGAAGGAGCATTGCTCCGAAAGCTTATGGTATTTGCTACCAAATAAACCTGTTGGACTTTAACCTGGTGTTGTGAGACTTCTTACTGTGCTTACCCCAGTCCAACGCCGGCATCTCCACATCATGACTGCTGTGACTCAGCCATTGCTTGGAGCCTGCCACCCAATGTGAGGATCCCCTGCCCCAGGCTTTCCACTACAGATGCCACCCTTGCAGTGTTGGCATTGGAAGCACGCATGGCAGGCAATAGCTGGTCTGCCTGAAAGCTTTGAGACTCCTTCCAGCAGCCTCACAATTGTGTCCAGTGTCAGCCCCTCCTGCGTTCCCTGGCTCTGTTGCTGCATCTCCAGCAGCTGAGGGAGAAGTGATCTCAGAGGACCAGCATGTAGCCTGGGGCCAGCTGAGTCCTCGCCTCCAGCAGGCCCCCGCATGCCAGAGGCCTCGGACGTTTCCCCCTCCACCCGATATACATCAGCAGATGTGTCGTGCTCACCAGATTGTGACCCGGAAGCCTCAACACTAACTGGACCCACCGACGTGTCTGTTTCTGTGATGGTGAGTTGGGAGGTACAAGCTGACGGATAAACGGTGCCACCCTCGGAGATCCCTTCACCCATATCCTCCGAGCTATCGTTTTCAGGATGGATGGGAGCTGTAGCAGGGGCCTGCGGTCCAGAAGGCCCCGGGGCATCAGGATCTGTCCCTGAAACACAGGACATGAGGTTAAGTGCAAGGGAGGGAGAGGAATCCGGGATGCCAAACACCTGAATCACATGGCTCCCTTGAACCAATGTCTGTGTGGAGTTTGCACATTCTCCTCATGTCTGCGTGGGTTTCCTCCGGGTGCTCTGGTTTCCTCCCACAGTCCAAAGATGTGCGGGTTAGGTTGATTGGCCATGCTAAAATTGCCCCTTAGTGTCCTGAGATGTGTAGGTTAGAGGGATTAGTGGGTAAATATGTAGGGATATGGGGGTAGGGCCTGGGTGGGATTGTGGTCGGTGCAGACTTGATGGGCCAAATGGCCTCTTTCTGTACTGTAGGGTTTCTATGATTTCTATGATAGAATACTGAACCCAGACAATTACATCACAGGAACAGGTCCTTCGGCCCTCCAACCCTGTAGCGACCAGGCTGTCCATCTGATTTGTTTGCCCCTATCCTTCCGGGGGCCATATGCCTCTATTCCCATCCCATTCAGATAGCTGTAGAGATGCCCCTTAAATGTCCCTATAGTTTCTGCTCCCACGACCTCCCCGGGCAGTGAGTTCCAGGCACTCGCTATCCTCTCTATGCAAATAAACATGCCTCATACATCTCCTTTACACCTTGCCCCTTGCACTCGAAACTTGTGCCCACAAGAAGTTGCCTCAAAGTGAGTGTAGGAATGACAGGTGCTCACGTCTGGACGGCAGCCCGACCATGCTGTCACTGACAACCCGCATCTCCCCTTCTCTGGGGAGCTACAGCGCCTGCTCCTCGAACGGGGTGAGGACCTGGAGGTCTGGCTCACCACCCCCTGTCTTCGACCTCTCACGCGTGTTGTGCTCGGTCTTCTTCTGTGGAGACAGAAGGAACCATGAAATAAATGACAGCGTGACTCCTGCAGAGTATCAGGTGGTGGCCTTTAGAGGGCAAACACATTGGGACTCATTGGAGGGAAAGAAAGGAGGTGCTTGGGGGTCAGGAGCTGGAAGCATGCAGGGTGCTGGGAATAGGAGGATCTGGGGGAGATATGGGGGAGCATGCTGAATGGGGTTCAGCACTCACCCTTGCTGCACGGATGAGGTCACTGATTTTTTTCCGGCACTGCCTCGCGGTTCAGGGGGCCAGGGCCCTGGCACTGACCGAGGCGGCAACTGCCTCCCAGGCCGCATGGCCATCAGCCCCCCCTGGGTCTGCATCCTCCTGGGAGGAAGAGGGTTTCCCGCCTCGCCTCTGCTGCATCCAGCAGCCTCCCCAAGTCGTCCTCAGAAAATCGGGGGGCTGGTCGTGCGCACATTGTCCTGTACTGCCTGCCTGTCCATTCTGGGGTTTCTTATGGAGCTTCCCTCGTTAGGGCAGATCAGCTGCAGGCAGTTTGACAGAGCATTCCAGCAAGTTCCATGCAGTTTGCTTGTTAGCATTGAGGGGAAGGCAAGTGAGCGCTTGCAGGAGTGCTGATGGTGGTGGATGAGTGCCTCAATGATTAGCAACAGGGGAGGAAGAGGGAGGTGTCACACAGCCATCGGAGTGTAAATGAGATGGGGCCTTGTGTGGGAGGGTCCGGGCTGGGGGTGAGGGAGATCACTCTGCCTGAGATCGGTGAGGGGAAGGGGGGAGGGGCCGCGATTATTCTGGGTGGCGGAGGGTGGGGGGGGATAGGTGGGTCTGTAATGTTGTGGGGGTGGGGCAATGTCTGTGGGGGTTAGGGGGAGGCATTATCCGGCCTGGGAGCGATCTGACACAGGCACGCTTTATCAATTTTTTTCTAACTGTGCATGCGCAGTTCAGAGCTCCAATCGTTTCGGGCGCGCTAAGCCCCGCCAACAGCGCAACTGGGACTGGAGATGTTTTTTTCAGGTTGAGTGCGTATGGGGGCACCGGAAAGCAGATTCCTAAGTCTGATCTGCATTACGCCCAGATTCAGCACTTAGAATGAAAATGGTAAAATCGGGCCCTATGAGTGGTATGTTCATATTAATTAATAGATTTTAATTCAGATAAAACTTTCTTTGTAGTAATAATAGTGACATGTTTTCCTGTTGCTCCAATTCACTCTGGGCTCTGCAGCAGTCAAGAAATGATGACCAAAGCAAAATGAAAGAACATCTTCAGTATGTGATCCCATTCCCGTATAGCGCTCAAGAAACAATACTGTATCCCAATACAGGTGACAATAATAAATCAAATCAAATCAAATTAATGTCAATCACAACCCATGAATTTGACATTCTGTTGGTCAAAGGAGTCAGCCAAAGCAGAGTCTGTGAGCTGTGAATCAGCCACTGGTTGGGGATGTGTAGCTGGCCAAATGTTTCTTAGCGAGGCCTGTCTGGCCACATGAGAGTTAAGATTTCCCTGCTAATTGCGTGCTCCCTTTTTGAGGCAGCAGTGTGTCTTATATAAAAGATGCACTGCAATAGGAAACCAAGGCTCTTTCCAAATCTGTGACCTCTACTCACCTAGAAGGACAAGGGTAGCAGATGCATAGGAACACTATCAGCAGTGTAATAACAGCAGATTGTAATAACCCATTCGGAATGGATTTACATATTGAAGGTGTTCTTTCATTTAGCTTCAGTCATCATTTCTTGACTGCTGCAGAGTCTCTGGTGAATAGAAGCATCAGAAAAACATGTTTACATGATGGCTACAAAGCCAGCTCTACTGAGTTAAATCTATTTAAAAAGCAACCTGAGGAAGAAGAAGCAAAAAGTAAATAAAATAGGAAACAGCCATTATCGAAATGATTCATATGGGTACTTGATAAATCTGAATTGGGGCGAGATCCCCCCTAAACCACATCCCAGCCTGATGGGGAATTATATCAGCCTCCTCTCGCTGTCGCTCAATCCAAATCCTGAAACTCCCTTACTCTGTGGGAGTACCTGCTGCACTTCAAGAAGACAACTTATCACCACCTTCTCCAGGACAATTAGGGATGGGCAATAAAAATGCTGGCCTAACCAACAACGCCCACACCCCATAAAAGAAAAAACAAAACTAAATGGCAGCAATTTCTCAGCTCAGAGCTTAAATTGCTAACAAAAAGATGCTGACATGTCAAAGTTAAAGTCATTCAACTTTGGGCTTTTATTATCACACACAGTTCATTGAATTAGAAGCTGGCTTCATTGACTTGTTTCAATTGTTGCTGTTAATCTACCCACATCCTTGAAGGAATGCATTCGATTGTACTTAAATGCCAACTTAGATTTATCAAGCATCCCATCTGAATCATTTAGATGATGGCCATTTCTTACTCTGGTTTTTTGTTAAATAGATTTTAATTCAGATAAAACTCTCTTTATAGTAATAATAGTGACATGTTTTCCTGTTGCTCCAATTCACTCTGGGCTCTGCAGCAGTCAAGAAATGATGACCAAAGCAAAACGAAAGAACACCTTCAGTATGTGATCCCATTCCCAATTGCTTACACTGCTGATTGTTATCAATATGACTTCGATTCCCTACCTACCACAACTTGTCACCAAATTTCTTACTGCAATAATGTGAATAATTACAAGGCACGATAAAAGTCATGATGGTAGCAAGCAGCTGCGATGTATCCCAATGGCTCAGAGGCTCTTAAGCTACAGAAGCATAATTCAAAGTTTGCAAAATGCCACCTCAATTCTGCAATAGGTTAGTGCCTGGGAATGTACATTTTATAAAATGTATGATGTAAATATAAGGATTTGTCCTTCATTTCCCAGTTACTGCTTTCATTACTGTTGTGTATATTGGGGCATAGTCTCTTTAAGCGAATGGGTCATGTAACCTCTGATCTGGGGTGAGCTGATAGGACCCGCCCAGAGTGGGCAGTCAATGTTTGGAGTGTGGAGTGACTAGATTTAATAAAGAGCTGTGTGCCCTGATGCTGATTGTGGAGTAGTTATTGAGGAGAAGCCTGAGTACAACAGGATTTAACAATGACATTTTGTTGTTGGGGTGTTTTTAGGAGACAGTGATTGAAAGCTGTTGCTCTAATTAATTCAGTAAGAAGTTTAACAACACCAGGTTAAAGTCCAACAGGTTTATTTGGTAGCAAAAGCCACACAAGCTTTCGAGGCTCTAAGCCCCTTCTTCAGGTGAGTGGGAATTCTGTTCACAAACAGAATTTATAAAGACACAGACTCAATTTACATGAATAATGGTTGGAATGCGAATACTTACAACTAATCCAGTCTTTAAGAAACAAAACAATGGGAGTGGAGAGAGCATCAAGACAGGCTAAAAAGATGTGTATTGTCTCCAGACAAGACAGCCAGTGAAACTCTGCAGGTCCACGCAACTGTGGGAGTTACAAATATTGTGACATGAACCCAATATCCCGGTTGAGGCTGTCCTTGTGTGTGCGGAACTTGGCTATCAGTTTCTGCTCAGCGACTCTGCGCTGTCGTGTGTCGCGAAGGCCGCCTTGGAGAACGCTTACCCGAATATCAGAGGCCGAATGCCCGTGACCGCTGAAGTGCTCCCCAACAGGAAGAGAACAGTCTTGCCTGGTGATTGTCGAGCGGTGTTCATTCATCCGTTGTCGCAGCATCTGCATAGTTTCCCCAATGTACCATGCCTCGGGACATCCTTTCTTGCAGCGTATCAGGTAGACAACGTTGGCCGAGTTGCAAGAGTATGTACCGTGTACCTGGTGGATGGTGTTCTCACGTGAGATGATGGCATCTGTGTCGATGATCCGGCACGTCTTGCAGAGGTTGCTGTGGCAGGGTTGTGTGGTGTCTTGGTCACTGTTCTCCTGAAGGCTGGGTAGTTTGCTGCGGACAATGGTCTGTTTGAGGTTGTGCGGTTGTTTGAAGGCAAGAAGTGGGGGTGTGGGGATGGCCTTGGCGAGATGTTCGTCTTCATCAATGACATGTTGAAGGCTCCGGAGGAGATGCCGTAGCTTCTCCGCTCCGGGGAAGTACTGGACGACGAAGGGTACTCTGTCCACTAGTCTTCACGAAGGAGAGGGGCGTGTTAACCGGGAGTGTCTCGGAGGGAGGTGTTGACCCGTTAGAGAAAATCTCCATTACAAGAGAGGAAGTGTTAGGTTTTTTAGGGAACATTAAAACTGACAAAGCCCCAGGGCCTGATGGCATCTATCCTCGACTGCTCAGGGAGAAGAGAGATGAAATTGCTGGGCCTCTGACGGAAATCTTTGTCGCTTCTTTGGACACGGGTGAGGTCCCTGAGGATTGGAGGATAGCGAATGTGGTCCCGTTGTTTAAGAAGGGTAGCAGGGATAACCCAGGAAATTATAGGCCGGTGAGCTTGATGTCCGTGGTAGGGAAGTTGTTGGAGAGGATTCTTAGAGACAGGATGTATGTGCATTTAGAACAGAACAATCTCATTAGTGACAGACAGCATGGTTTTGTAAGAGGGAGGTCGTGCCTAACAAATTTGGTGGAGTTTTTTGAGGAAGTGACAAAAACGGTTGATGAAGGAAGGGCCGTGGATGTCGTCTATATGGATTTCAGTAAGGCATTTGACAAAGTCCCACATGGCAGGTTGGTTAAGAAGGTTAAGGCTCATGGGATACAAGGAGAAGTGGCTAGATGGGTGGAGAACTGGCTTGGCCATAGGAGACAGAGGGTAGTGGTCGAAGGGTCTTTTTCCGGCTGGAGGTCTGTGACCAGTGGTGTTCCGCAGGGCTCTGTACTGGGACCTCTGCTATTTGTGATATATATAAATGATTTGGAAGGAGGTGTAACTGGTGTAATCAGCAAGTTTGCGGATGACACGAAGATGGCTGGACTTGCGGATAGCGAAGAGCATTGTCGGGCAATACAGCAGGATATAGATAGGCTGGGAAATTGGGCGGAGAGGTGGCAGATGGAGTTTAATCCAGATAAATGCGAAGTAATACATTTTGGAAGAAATAATGTAGGGAGGAGTTATACAATAAATGGCAGAGTCATCAGGAGTATAGAAACACAGAGGGACCTAGGTGTGCAAGTCCACAAATCCTTGAAGGTGGCAACACAGGTGGAGAAGGTGGTGAAGAAGGCATATGGTATGCTTGCCTTTATAGGACGGGGTATAGAGTATAAAAGCTGGAGTCTGATGATGCAGCTGTATAGAACGCTGGTTAGGCCACATTTGGAGTACTGCGTCCAGTTCTGGTCGCCGCACTACCAGAAGGACGTGGAGGCGTTAGAGAGAGTGCAGAGAAGGTTTACCAGGATGTTGCCTGGTATGGAGGGTCTTAGCTATGAGGAGAGATTGGGTAGACTGGGGTTGTTCTCCTTGGAAAGACGGAGAATGAGGGGAGATCTAATAGAGGTGTACAAGATTATGAAGGGTATAGATAGGGTGAACAGTGGGAAGCTTTTTCCCAGGTCGGAGGTGACGATCACGAGGGGTCACGGGCTCAAGGTGAGAGGGGCGAAGTATAACTCAGATATCAGAGGGACGTTTTTTACACAGAGGGTGGTGGGGGCCTGGAATGCGCTGCCAAGTAGGGTGGTGGAGGCAGGCACGCTGACATCGTTTAAGACTTACCTGGATAGTCACATGAGCAGCCTGGGAATGGAGGGATACAAACGATTGGTCTAGTTGGACCAAGGAGCGGCACAGGCTTGGAGGGCCGAAGGGCCTGTTTCCTGTGCTGTACTGTTCTTTGTTCTTTGTTCTTTGTTCTCCACTACCGGCTTCTGTATCCTTAGCTGGTTAGTCCCAAAGCTCTGAAATTTCTTCCCTAAATTTCTCAGACTCTTTCCCTTTCTATCCTCCTTTAAAACGCTGCTTAAAACCCACCTCCTCTATTCATCTTTTGGTTAACCTATCCAAATATTTCCATATGTGGCTCAGTGTCAAATTCTGTTTGACAAGCCTCATATGAAATGCTTTTGTATCTTTTACGATGCTAAAGATGTTAAATAAATACAAACTGTTGTTGTTGAGGCTGCATGCATTCTTGGGACACTATAGATAATGTTGGAGCGAATGTAACTGGGTGACAATAGCGGAGCATCCAAAATAGACAAAAAAAGGTCAAAACCAGTTGCAAGTTATTTAGCAGGCATCATCTGCTAAATCATCAGGTGACTGTGTGAAGTTTTAATTGAACTGATCTGTAATATAATCTCTCGCCTTCATAATTATCTGCCCTTTTGCTCCATCTGTTTCTACAACTTTGAAATCTTCTTCTCAATAGAATTTAAATTCTCATGTATTTTCAGAGTGGTCGGGGCAGTGATTGTGAACAGAATACAAAATTTAGGAATTTGGTGCAGAGGGGGATGAAGGTGCTGTTTTTTTACTTCCAAGGCATGTAGTTGTGATGTAAGTTTGAGGTATAAACATTTTTTTTTAACGGTCCACTGTTTTACTGATTTACTGCAAGTTAGTGGAAAAAGAAAATAACAACTCACAACATAAACTAAAAAGTAGTTATATATAATCTAGACCAGCATATGGCAGAACAGGTTGTGTATTTAGACTGCAGTATGTTGGAGTTTGAGGACAGTGAGACTGCTCTTATAAAACATATCTGCAGTAGATGTCGCAATCTTGAATCTCTGCTGCCTCAGAGTCAGTGCTGGGATGTGAGTTGGAGATACGCCATAAGGGAAGGGGGAGGAATATTTAAACCATTTGTTCCTGACTTTGGTTACACCTCACGGAGAGGTACAGGTTCATTAGAGGCTGATATAATTGTTCGTGCACAGTGTGAGGTTAGAGTCTTCTTTTTCACCTCTTTTGCCAGATTCACGTATTGAAAATATAACTTTAACAATGGCAATATCTGCTATTTAGAGAAATATTTATACATAACATAAACAACTGAATTGTGAACAAGCAGCAGAGAGAAGGTGTTTAAAGTTTATTTATTAGTGTCACAAGTGGGCTTACATTAACACTCTTGTGATAGCAGATCTAACCTGACTGATACGAAATAATTATTAGGGTACCAGAGCAGAAATTGCACAGTTTGTTATGAAGCTGGATTATACCCCAACAATTTTTCTATTTTGGCATTAGTTTATTTATTAGTCACAAGTAGGCTTCCATTAACACTGCAATGAAGTTACTGTGAAAATCCTCCAGTCACCACACTCCAGCGCCTGTTCGGGTATACTGAGGGAGAATTTAGTATGGCAAATGCATCTAACCAGCATGTCTTTCAGATTGTGGGAGGAAACCGGAGAACCCGGAGGAAACCCACACCAGACATAGGGAGAATGTGCAGACTCTACACAGACAGTGACCCAAGTCGGGAACTGAACCTGGGTCCCTGATGCTCTGAGGTAGCAGTGCCACCAGTGGCCACAACTGAAGTGAATGTTGTCTCAGGTGTTGTTAACTGGGATTGCCTTTGCAAATACTGACTGGGTGAGAATACAGCTGGGGAAGTGTGCTTTTTCAATGACTAGTTGTGAAAATGGTACCTGTATTTGAATTGGCTCCACTGATAGTGTTGAGATTTTTTTGTAAAAGTGAAGCCAATCAAGATGTTAAAGATGTCAGCAGAATAAAGCTACTGAATCAGTCAATGATCTTTGTCTTGAACTGGAGTAAGTACTACTCCTGGGAGCCGGAAGCTTAGCGGCCTTAGTTGTGTAGGAAAATCAGCTTCCTAATGGTGGGATGAAACTAAGGAATTAGGTTCTTGGAAGTTTGAAGTTCAGTTCAGCTTCCTGACAACAAGTTTGGTATGGCTCTGTCTAAGACCGCAAGAAACTATAAAGGGTTGTAAATGTAGCCCGCCTCCCACCCATTGAATGCATCCAGACTGTCCGTTGCCTCAGCAAAGCAGCCAGCATAATCACGGACCCCACGCACCCTGGATGTACTCTCTTCCACCTTCTTCCATCGGGAAATAGATACAAAAATCTGAGAGCATGTACTAACTGACTCATGAACAGCTTCTTCCCTGCTGCCATCAGACTTTTGAATGGACCTACCATATATTAAGTTGATGCTTCCCTACATCCCAGCCTATAATACTATATTCCGCACTCTCTTGTTTTCATCTCCCCATGTACTCTATGTTTTGTCTGTATAGCGTGCAAGAAACAATACTTTTCACTGCATCCCAATACATGTGACAATAATAAATCAAATCAAATCAAAAACATTGGGGAGTCCTTTTGCAAGCAGCTGCATGTTAACAATGCTCATTAAAAGGCAATCTCATCAAAATTAAGTACACTTTTCAAATTAAGTTTGCTACAAGTGAGAAATATGTGCCTTCAGATTCACGACTGCATATAAGTGGCATGCAACAGTCAAGGTAGCGTACTTGCTGGAGTTGGAGTGAGCAGTCACTACGCTTGCCTCTCTGGGAAGCATTGTTCCGTGACAGGCCATGGTTGAGATTAGGTGGCAACAGGCAAAAGGCAGTGGGGTAGGGCTGTATGAGACAGTGAGCGATGGAGAAAGGGTGGCTACACTCTAAGTGGCAAGGGCAGGACTCTCCGATGGAGGAAGGCTGTATGAGGCAGGGCGGCTGTTTGATGCGGAGAGGGTGTCAGAGTCGGGGTCTGTCTGAGGCAGGGAGGAAGGCATGGAGAGGTATGTTGGTTACAGTTCAGTAGGTTTGAAGAAGTTTTCATATTCATCTGTAGATTAACTGTAAATCTTCATTCACTCTTAGCGCGAATTAAAAGTAAACTGTAAAAGGCACAAACTAGGAGCTGTCTGGATTGATTGCCTACAGACCATCTCCATTTCAGTGCTGCGCATTAGGGTCATAAAAGTGTTGAATTCTGTCCCTTGCTGGGTCTTTAAAGCTGATTCTTTGATCATGATTCTTCCAAATTAATTGATATTTTTTATATCAACTTGGGGATCTGTTTTATTTTTGATGGAGTTTTTAAAACAGAAATCCCTGACCACTGAGCTAATTAAAAGTTTCTTAGGACTTGATTCATTCTGGAATTTTAACAGTTTAGCTCACCACTGCTTGGACAGCTGACTCCACACTCTGGGATCTGAAGCTAGACTTCCAAAGGATATTCAGGGGTGGCCTCAATTATGGGCATTTCATGGTCCATGGAATGGTTCCTCCGGTGGCAATGGACCCCCAAGGAAACAGCATGGCTTATCCTCAATGATAACTGCCCCCTCCCTCCAACCCCTAGCAATCACCAGGCTTGACTGCCTGCCTGGCCCCAGTGCCCAGACTCCACTTACTTGTCTTTGAGGCTGCTAGCCATTGATGCTCACTCATTTCCCAAGCACAGCCGTAGCAATGGCCATTGCTACCTATGGCACTGGTAAGCTGATGTGGAGATGCCGGCGTTGGACTGGGGTAAACACAGTAAGAAGTCTCACAACACCAGGTTAAAGTCCAACAGGTTTATTTGGGAGCAAACGCCACTAGCTTTCGGAGCGCTGCTTCTTCGTCAGGTAAGTGGATCTGTTGTGTTGCCAATTGTACTTTTGTAGTTTTGCCACTTACCTGACAAAGGGACAGAGCTCCGAAAGCTAGTGGCTTTTGCTACCAAATAAACCTGTTGGACTTTAACCTGGTGTTGTGAGACTTCTTACTGATAAGCTGCCAGACTTTTGATCAGCTGCTCTTAGTGGTGGGCTGCCATCTTTAATAGGGCCAGTAGCCCTGGCAGTGACTAGTTATTTAACATATACCAGGAAAATGCCTCACTCTGTTGTGAAGTCAGGCTATGTGGAGTCGCCTACCCCTTTCGGCCTTGGTGGCAGAATGCCAGCCATTATGGTCACATTCACTGTCTCAGTTTCTGTATGTTCCTGAACAAACTAAGTAAAAATCATTGTGGCACAAGGTTCATAGAATCCTCATAGAATCCCTACAGTGCAGAAGGAGGCCATTCGGCCCACTGAGTCTGCACTGACCACAATCCCACCCAGGCCCTATCCCCGTAACCCCACATATTCACCCTGCTAATCCCCTGACACTAACGGTCAGTTTAGCATGGCCAATCAACCTAACCTACACATCTTTGGATTGTGGGAGGAAACTGGAGCACTTGGAGGAAACCCATGCAGACATGGGGAGAATGTGCAAACTCCACACAGACAGTGACCCCATGCCAGAATTGAACCCAGGTCCCTGGTGCTGTGAGGCAGCAGTGCTAACCACTGTGCCACCGTGTAACCTGGGGGAATCAGTTAAATGGCATAAAAACAGATTTCAATCTCTAGCCTGGACAAGTGTAAATACTGAAGATCATACTGGGTTCTAATTAACCTAGACTAATTGATAAAACACAAACACAGACTTAAGAAAATTAGGAAGAGGAGTAGGCCATTCAGCCCCTTGAGCCTGCTCTGCCATTCAATAAGATCATGGCTGATCTGATTGTAATCCCAGCTCCATATTCCTGCCTATCCCCAAAAGGCTTTCATCCCCTTGTTAATCAAGAATCTTTCTTGCTCTGCCT